>NC_072739.1:96680340-96811369 GCF_026930045.1 Uloborus diversus | reverse complement strand
TGTCACTCTTTCAAAACTTGACCCCCTCCGAGAGCGTAGCATTGTTGAAGTGAATTTCCTCTATTTTTCTCTTGATAAGTTCTTAACAAAGAACAAGCAAGCATACATTTTTTCCGAATTTTTTCAGCATTTTCATTTTTAAAATACTTGTGATTGGAAAATTTTAGGTTTTTGGAGAATCACCTGGATCTATACAAAGCAGTTTACAGCGGGAAATACTTGTATATTTATGATGTACTAGTGGTACTCGCACGGCTTTGTCCGTGGTTGAAAATTAAAAGGTCATTCGGTTCGCCTGCATATTTACAAATAATGGATGACGAATTTCTCGCCAATTGGCTATGTTCATTCGCTCTCTCATTCCACATCATGATAATTTCGTAATTTACTAGTCCATATTATGATAATTTTGCTCCGGAATGCGTTCTTAAAATTGAAATAGAAAAAGAACAAAATTGAATTTTCGAAAAATCGCTTCGAGGTGCACACCCCCATGATACAAAGTAACTTTGTGCCAAATTTCATGAAAATCGGATGAACGGTCTAGGCGCTATGCGCGTCACAGAGATCCTTCAGACATCCAGACAGAGAGACTTTGAGCTTTATTATTAGTAAAGATGACTGATATTAAATCAAAAATGTTTCAGAAACTCAGAATGTTTTGGGTCAAAATCGAAAAATGTTTAGTTGAAGTTTTTTTTAAACGTTATTTATAGTAATTAACGAAAAAAATTATATAAAGATATTAACGAAAAAATGGCACTCAATGGATCTTGATGCCTTTCATACTAAATGGAACAGTAAACTTTAAAAATTGCCGATGTGTCCTCAACATGAAGGAAAAGCCTACTAAATTAAACTTGTTTCACTGATAGAGAAATGCGATCTGTCACTTGTTTTTTTTTTTTTTCTTTGTTGTTGTTGTTGATAAAGCTGAAAGTCTCTCTGTTGGGATATCTCTCTGTCAGGATCTCTCTCTGTCCGAATCTCTGTCTGTCAGGATCTCTGTGACGTGCATAGCGCCTAGACCGTTCGGCCGATTTTCATGAAAATTGGCACAGCATGGGGGTGTGCACCTCGAAGCGATTATTCGAAAATTCAATTTTGTTCTTTTTCTATTCCAATTTTAAGAAACATTTTCCGAGCAAATTATCACAACGTGGAAGAGTTGATTACCAAATTATCATAACGTGGAACCGTAACATGGACAAGCAAATGAACATATCAAATTGGCGAGAAATTCATCATCCATTATTTGTAAATATACAGGCGAACCAAATGACCTTTTAATTTTCTACTACGGGCAAAGCTGTGCGGGTAGCACTAGCGGATTAATAAAATGAACTAATTTGGAAAAAGAAGTCGCATTTTCCACTTTTCTCCATAGGCTGCCGCTGTGTGCTCCGTGATGCATCATTTAGAAATAAATTCCTCTAACTCATAGACTTGAAACGATTAAAAATCAAATTATTTCTTTACAATTTCTAGGAATGCTATATAGTTTTATTTTCCATGATTTGCTGTAATTATCTATTTGATGCTATATGCAAAAAGAACAGCTCGCTCAAAGAACACTTAAATCCTGGAATGGACAAATAGCCTCGTTTAGAACTGTTCCACAACTCGGGAATCCGAAACTAGAGTGCTCACGCAAGCGAAATAAATTATTCCGATCGATCAAACGCCGGAGCACATTCCAGATGTTCGAAAGAGCCTATTTGGAAGCCCGTAGAAAGGGATTAGCTTAGATGCAGAGAAAACTAAGTTGAAATTCTAAACAGCAAGCTTTGGTTTACGCTGATACGAAGTTTTAACAGGTCCATTTAAATAGAAACTAATGACTTCGTTGGTCTTCTAATTTTAGTTTAATGCATGAGAAGCAGTATCGTTACTTATGATAGGGAGGTTGGGATAAATTTATAAACTACAGTCGAACCCCGATTTAACGAACCTCTATTTAACGAATTTAGCGATTTAACGAATCTTTCTTTTTCCCTGACTAAAATGAAGGCAAAAACCCTTATTTACTGAATAATAAACCCCGAATTAACAAACTATTTTAACAGTCGAAAAATATTTTCTTTGTTAATTTGAGTTAGAAAATATTGGATTGTTTTCCAAACGTTATATCCATATTGTCCGAAATAGAAAAAGACTTTTCTTGGGATCAATCAGCAATTTTTGACGGGCGAGGGGGCAACCAACGAATATTGATTTTGATGCAGAAAAGTGATAGGGAAACTCCCATTAAAACTTACTTTTTCAAATGCTTTATATGGTCTGGAAACTGTAAAAACATATCCCATACAGCAGGCTGCAAAAAACACAGTATTTTCCTGACTCCATAAAGTCGAAAGAGAGCTATTTCGAGTCAAGTATCAAGGAAATTGTCTAAAATCAAATATCATTACTCAGTGTTAGTAGTTTAAAATTTCAAATTAACTAGTGCGTAATAAGTCATGAAATGCTGAATAAAAAATTTCTAATTTGGTTTCACTTTCTAATTATGGATATCTTTGCGCAGTTGCTTATTAAGGGTTTTGGGTTAGGTAAACGCAGTTTTTTTAATTTTTTCCACACCCCGATTATTACGAATAACCTCGATTTAACATATAAAAGTTTCGGTCCCGATGAATTCGTCAAGTTGGAGTCTGACTGTATATACAGTCGAACCTGTTTATCTCGAACCTGCCTATCTCGAAAACCTCTCTGTGTCGAAGTTTTTCATTTTCCCTGCGCATAAAGTATTAATTGAATGTTTTCCCCCATGTTTGTCTCAAATGAATTTTTTGGAAAACCTGCATAACTCGAATTTCGACTAAAGTGTCTTTCTTGAATTCCATCCCCAACGATCTTTATTGACTGGAATTAGGAGACAGAAAGCATTTTTCTTAATATTAGCAGACACATAATGCTCCAGAATTAAAACTTTATGTACAAGAAGCAAGTTTTCCAGCTATTATATAACCCCATCGCAATTTACACCCCTTCCTCCGGGAGATTGGTTTTCTCCCTTTTAATTTAGTGTTTGTGTCGTCATTATGTGATTTCGTCCTTTTTATATTTTTCAAGATATTGTTTTATCCATTTTTTCGTAATATGTTTTTTAGCATTTATATGTTTTTAAGGTGTTCCTTTTTTAATACTACTTCTTGAAGGTTTATGCTTTTACTTCAAAAAATACTTTGTTTTACTTTTTTGATTCATTCTTAAATGAAAACTAAATAAAATATAACAAAAAATCGTTTGGCGCAGTATAGCCCTTAAGGGCTCTTGCGCCATAAAAAATCAACTAACCAACCAACCAACCAGCTATTATATCCATTCGGAAACTGAGAGGAAGGAGATATTGTTGATTAGTAAAATTGCTTCCAAAGTTTTACTTTCGAGTCATTGCTCCAATTTCTTATTTTTAGAACTTTTTTGAAAACCTCTGTGCCTCGAAACCTCCATATCTCGAATTTTTCTTCTCTCCCGTAAAATTTGAGATAGACAGGTTCGACTGTAAAAAATGTTTAGTTGACTGTTCTGCTGTAGAAGCAGTGGTTGGAAAAGCTACATTTTTTTTTTTTTTTGTAGCGAACTACAACTACTTTATTGCAAATGTAGTTTACTAAAACTACAATTATTTTTTTTTAATGTAGCGACTACAAACTACTTTTGAAAGGTAGTCACTACATTTTGAAAAATGAAACGCATACACACACACCGCTTGAAGATTGAACAAAAAAAATTTAAAACGTTGCTCAGATTAATAAATTAGCTCATTTGAACATAGAATATTACAAAGAGTTATCATTTCTTTCCTTCTTTTCTTTTTTAAACCATTTTTACGAACATTCGCTGCAAGATAGGATTAATAAGTTGAAAGATTCAAATTTTTTTCAATGGGGTCGTTTCAAAAATATTAAAAGTGGTTTTTCAGAAAGGGCATGCTTAAAAACAGAGGATCTGACGATTTTTTAAATAATTTGACTAAGTTTAATATTTTTAAAAAAATTCTTTAATCGGTGTTCTTTCATTGATCACGCTTTTGCCGATGGCATCACAAATGACGAAATGCCATGCACTGTTGCCATTCAGAAGAGCACAATATTTAATTTGCATCTTTACTCACGTGTATAGCAACGATATGGTTGATAGCAAGCGTAGAGCACAATGTTTAATTTGCTTCTTGATTATCATAACGTGGAAACTTGGTAGAAAGATGCACCTAAGTACATCATTTATGACGTCATAAAGACCACGCCTTGTTTGATAAAATGAGCATTTTTAAAAAGTAATTAAAAAATAACTGTAGGGAAAATGAAAGTATTTTCTGGGTCATATTATTATTTTTTGCTTATTCTATCAATTTCTGTGACTAAAAGTAGTACTTTTGACTGACAGAAACAACCCCATCGGGTTATTTGAGAAATGTAAATAGAAGTAGTCATAATTTGATTTAATTTTATATCGGCATACATATACATAATTTTGATTAGATGAGGAAAACATCTTTTAGGCAGAAGAGTAAAATTTTAACTTTCTAGACAGGAATTAATTGCTAGGGGTTTTGATCTGGACACCATCCACTTTCTTACGCTACTGATAATTTTTTATTTATTTATTTATTTTAATAGTAGTTTCCAGAAATTTCTACAAATTACAATTTCTTTTTGTATCGAACTACTCGCTATATCTCTCTCTCTTTTTTATAAAGCAGTGAGCTTCACGACAAACTACTAAAAAATGAGAGAATCACTACTTGTAGCGCGCTACTTCCGACCACTGTGCAGTAGTGTATGGTGTGCGATTGCGTGATATGTTGCGCACATGAAGCGTAGTATGTTAAGGAATTCGCTCTATGCTGGGCTGATCTGAAGTTATAACAGGGCCATTTAAAAGGAATCTACTGAATTCATTGGCTTTCTAATTTTATTATAATGTATGGAAAGCAGTATAGTTACTTATGAGAAGGAATATTGGGATACATTCATAAACTAGAGTATACAAATGTAAATATAAATACTATGCTAAAAGAATAAGTCGTGTATGGCCTGTTAACAAAAACAGTGCGACGAGGCGACATCCGTCGCTGATTCTTGAGTAGGGCTGAAGACTATTTCTGAATGGGGTTGTTTCCTTCAGTCAAAAGTAGTACCTTCTAGTCACTGAAATTGATAGAATAAGCAAAAAAAAAAAAAAAAAAAAAACATGGACCGAAAAATTCTTTCATTTTCCCAACAGTTATTTTTTAATTAATTTTTTAACGTCTGATTTTGCAAACAAGGCGTGCTCTTGATGACGTCACAAATGATGTTCTTTGGCGCATTTTGTACCCCGTTTCCACGTTATGATAATCAAGAAGCGAATTAAAATTGCGCTCTACGCTTGCTATCAACCATATCGTTGCCAATACACGTGAGTAAAGATGCGAACTAAATATTTTACTCTGTTAATGGCAACACATAATGGCATTTCATCATTTGTGATGTCATCGGCAAGAAATGTAAACAATGAAAGCGCAACGATTTAAGTACTTTTTTAAAAATATTAAACTTAAACAAATTATTTAAAATTATTATCCTATGTTTTTAAGCATGTTCTTTCAGAAAAAAATATGTTTGAAATTTTGGAAACGACCCCATTGGGAATATTTTACTTTTCAGTTTTCTGCGCGAATCTGTTGAATTTAAAGTTGAAAAATACGATTTAAAATGAAACAGGAATGAAAAAGGAAAGAAGAAAATTGGAGACAGGGCTCTTAGTTTGCAGTTCCTGGTACTTGTGAGGCTGGTTGGCTTCTTGTACAGAATATAATATAGAAACCGATATAGTACATATTTTTAACTTAGCATTTGATTTTCAGGCATTTTTTGGTGAATATTAACAGGCCCTGTGACTAATCTAATGCTAGTTTTCTTGAACACTATTTTTAGTAACAAATAAATACCTTTGTGCTGAAAATTAAAACGATCAGTTATCCAACGTTTTGAAGCACAAAAAATGCCAATTACAGAAGACACGTGTTTTGGTGTTACAAGGAACAACTTTTTCAATGCAAAGAAGTATGAGCTTCTGGATGAAAAGTCATCCAAGAAAAGCAACACGGTGGAACAGAAGACAATATAAATACCAAAAAATAGAATTTTAACAAAACAGCAAAGACAAAATGTCGCCTAGAGCCGGAATTTATTATATAATTCCATCAGGAAAAATTGGCATTTATTGTGCTTCAAAACGTTGGATAACTGATTGTTTTACTAATTTTAGGTTTTAAAATTTAAGTCACAGACTGCAGAAAAAATTTGCTCCCGGAAGTATGATAGCATACGCAGTATGCGCTATTTGGATGATACAGATTTTAAAAGTGCAAAAGCACAAAAATTCATAGGTCATCAGGAGATTTAGTAAGGAATCGGTGAATGCATTGATATGGGTTTTTGTTCCATTTCTTTCAGGAAATTCACAATGGATTTTGAAGTGTGACTGCTAGCTTTGTCTTGATGGAGTTCCGCAAATTGATGGTACTGTGGGCAAAGCAATGGTATTTTATTCAGAAATATTGACAATAAAATATGTTCCTGCTCTTTATTTTTAACTTGCCATTACATGAAAAGCCAGCAACAATCATGAATCCCTTAGAAAAACTTTCTTTCGATTCTTTGAACAACATACTTAATTTTGTTTCTCTCCATTTATCATAATAAATGGCTCTTGTTTTGCTGAAATTTTTACATATACCCATGATTCATTTACTGTGACACTTTTTTCCATTTTACTTAGGATAAGTGTTTCTCGTATTGAATTCGGCGGCGTTTCCTACGTTCAGCGATATGCTTTGGAGAAAAAAGATGCATATTGCGTTGTTTCGCTTTCTCAAGATTTAAGTATACGGTTATCATTTTGTTAATAATAAATACCGAGCATATTAATGATTTTGTAACTGTCCTTTGACTTGGGGGATTTTTTCCCCAACATTAAACAACTTATCTTTTGCAACAGTCGAAGGTGTTCGTTTTTTCTGCATACTTGTTTGGGATTTCGGTCCCCTTTGAGGCTTCAATTTGAAGTTATTTTCCTTTATTGGTGACGATATTACCTATCGACGCTTTAGCTATCACAAAATCATGTTCCTCACATTGTTTTTGGATCAGAGGTGTCCACAGGGGTGGGGAGGAGAGGGGGAATTATAGAGCAAGTTGCGCCATCAAAATGGAGGGGAGGGGAATTCATTTATCTAAACTCATTTTTGATTTATTTTTAATTTAAATTATTTCTTTCATTTTATTTTATCCTGTTTATTGTTTCATTTTCTCATTTTGTTTGTTTGCTTGTGTGTGTCTGTGTGTATGTCATTGGCGTAGCACAGAACTTTTCCAGTGAAGTAATAATGAAATAATATTCATTAAAAATAAATAAATAAATAAATACGATTAAAAAGATAAATATGTTAAAAAATGTTAAAAAAATAAATAAAATAAAAAGAGAACTAAAAAATAAAAAATAAAAAAGAGAAAGAGGGTTTAGAAATTAAGGAAAGGGGGGGGGGATTTGTGCCATTGAACTTGGGGGGGGGGGGATGGGTACCCCTGTTTTTGATAACAGAATATTAATTTTTCTTTTCGGAAAGAGCATAAATATAGCCTTCGAACCACTGTTCGTTAAAATCGCCATTTTGAATAAAAACAAACCTCTCAAACCGCAGACGATAATTTTGAGTTTTCAAAACATAGAACATTTGCAATTATTTCTTTTGCAGCAATAATTAATATTATTTTTTTATTACAGCTGCTCAAACTCGTTTAAAAAATGCGAACGGACCCAGCGTACCTCAATAACAATGTAAACCTTGACAGCGCCATCTATCGGAAAAAATTTATAACTATTTTATATCCTTTGACGAAAAAAAAAAAAAATTCCATATCCGCACGACTGCTCTGGGCGGTCATTCCAAGCTCGTCAGCTTGCGAGATCGAGATTCTCGCTCACGTGATCGGTTGTGACATATAACTGTTGCAAAGTAGCATTTTAATCTAATCGAACTTAGCTTGCGGCTAGGTTCCAGTAGATTAGAATACTACTTTGCGACATTTCTACGTCACAACCGATCACATGAGCGAGAATCTCGATCTCGCAAGCTGACGAGCTTGGAATGACCGTCCTGGTGAAAAATCTAGTGAAGTTTTCAAATTAGAGCGTTTTGAAATCGAAACTTGAATAATAATCACTCAGCTCAGTGCAAGGAGAAAAGAAAGACATCTCATTGACTCACCATTTTGGATAGTCCATAAATAATCATTATTAAAACAATTAACTGGATTCTTTTAACAAATTACGGAAAAACAAAAAGAAAAAGCGCCTCGAACAACGTGACTTCATTTTAACCACATAAAAGATTCTAAAAGATCGATTCCTTTTCTACTTTCAAATATGTCACTTTATATGATTAACGTTGCTATCCAGATAATTCAATTTTAGAGAAAGCTCTAGAAAAAATTCATAAACATGATTTAAAGCCATGAATTATGCATCATATTTTCACTCACTTTTCTTTTATGATAGCCGGGGGAAAAATCTATCATAATTGATAAAAATACATTTTATTCTTATGGTGAAACGATTTAAATTAAAATCACGTGTGAAAAAAAAATGAAAAAACTAGATTTTCAGAATCTTTTAGCTATAAAACAATATGTAATTAAAGATGCAATAAAAAAGGTTTTTTTTTTTTTTTTGAAGACTAATTTAGCATTCTTGTGGGAACAAAGAGACGAAGAGGGTAGCTGATGCTAGAAGCAATTCAATTTTAGGAGAAAAAAATACTTCTAAAATAGTTTTTAGCATTCCATATTTAATGAAATTTAGTGTTCTGTTGCAAAGTGTACTTAGGAAAGTTACCGTTTTGTTTTAAAGAAGAAGTAATTGAGAGTAGTATGTAAATGAAGATGCAGAACTTCAATCGTAACTGAAATACAGGGTTAGCATAAAAGAATGTCCCGGTTTCGAAAATTTAAATTTCACAAACTATTATTCTTACCGCAAAAAGGATACATAAAAATAAACTGAAAGATTTTTTTCACGCACAAATGTTCGACGTGTGCGCCTTTCGTAACACGACAAACAGCAGTAACATATTGTTACAAATTCTGTAAATAGTAATTATTTTTGTGATTAACTTGTTGTAATCTGGCTAAATTAGACGTTTGTTCTATTATTTTGTAATTTCCATTATTATTGTAACGTAACCTGTAAATAACTTCTTGTAATGTACATACAACCCCCTAACATTCGACTGAAGTATACGGTCCTCCCATTTCTGAATGATAAGATTTTATGAATGGAATAAAAAGAAAATAGGAGAAGCATTTCGAATTTTGTCGAACTTTCCTAAGCAGTATAAAAAGCCGAGTGGCATTTGAAGGAGGGTCAGTTATGTTTTTAGCTGTCCTGAGATTCGTTTGAGCGTTGCTCTGTTTATTGTGAGGCATTTCGCTGTGTTTTTGCGCATTTGGATGTAAATACGTGCGCCATCGTTGAGTATACGGTGTTAATTGATATTTGCCTAACTGCTATGGTGAGTTTAGCAGTTGTTAACGATATTTCTTGTACATAGTTGTAAATAAATTTCCAGTTTTTCTCAAGAATTGTGTCGTCATTTTAAGAAAGTTTGAAGCTGCATCGAAAGCGTAACAATATATTTTAGAGTGCTTCACTGTCAATTTTTCGTAATGCTACACATGTGCGATCTTTCAGTTCTTGTAATGTTGCAGACAAGAGTGGTGTACAAATAGTCTTTGACGAAATCTCAAAAAAAAAAAAAAAAAAAAAAAAAAAATCGCAAGCCAGTCCTAATACAGTAGTTAATACACGTGTAAGTGCTATTTAGACCCCCCCCCCCCCCCAAAAAAAAAAAAACTCCTTCCAGAAGGAATTTCTAACTGCGCTAGTGCGAAAAGTACATATTTAAGTAGTTACTTAAATTTAAGAAAAACTTTATTCAAAAAAACAAACAGTTTATCTTTATTTTTATGCATGATTTATGGTGTTAAGTATGATAGTTTATGAAACATAAATTTTTAAAACCGGGATATTCTTTTACGCTAACCCAGTATTCCGCGTTACAAACAGAAAGCACAATTAATGAAACTAAATGTATGTATTAGTTTAATTAACTTATTTATTGAGAAATTATCACAATTTAAGATAAATATCGCAGCTCTTTTAACGAACTTTTAACTGAAGACAATTTAATTGGATAGTGAAGGTTCTTTGCTTGAAAAATATTTTCTCTTTTGGTTTTGACTCGTAATTTTTTTGAAATCACGAAGTATTTCGCCTGTTTTTCCTGAAAAGTTACTATCTAAGATATTGTGTAATATAGAACAGTGCGTCTCAACCTTTTTTACTTTGCGGCACACTTAAAAAAATTCTAGACCAACGGGGCACACTGAACTTAATTTCACAATGGTAATATAGAAATGTTTTTATCATTCACAGGTAAAAAGCCGGGGGGAGGGGGACTTTTTTCATATGAATAAAACAATTATAACTAACGTAGTGTATTTAAATTTATTTAGAAAGTAGAAATATTTCGAATGTATTGAGGTTGATAATGAACAACAAAACTACCTATATCAGACTTAACAGAAAATTATGATTCATATGTTTCAAAGCATTTCTGTCAAACATGTCATTAAAGTGCACAGTGCAGTTAAACGATTTATCGAATAATGTTTCAAGAAAGAAGCAAGCAAGAAGTTAAAACCAAGCACCTAACTTCCGTTTGACACTAATGAGACACTTGAGCCTACCTTGAGGAGCAAAGACGTTTGACGTTCGGCTCTATGCTGGAAAAAGCTACACGAAGTTCTCATCCAGGCTCCTTAGAGATGATTTCTTGCTGTTTTTTTATAAGTGCGAGGGCTAAGAAGCTGAGTTCGAAAAGATATGTAGTTGAAAATGGTAGCAGCACATCAATAGCAAAACAGGATGGTAGAATACTCATTCTTAACCAGCAACCAAAATTTGTCCAGAGACACTTCGCTCAACCCAAGTTTAAGATTAGGGTCGCTCTTGAGGTCCATAAATTCTTCTCGCGCCTTCAACGCCTCCTTTAACTGATGCATCCGCAGATGAAGAGAATGGATCGCGAATCCAGTCATACTGTTCTATGTCAGTATTCTTGAAATAGTGCTTAAACGTGTCCTGAAGTATGACTAAATGCTCTGTCTCCACATTCATCAGCTTTTCTTCCATGCCATTTCCTTCACATACCATGTTGACGGTCCGTTTGATTGAACATGTCCAATGAGCCACGATCTACTTCTTCTCTCCACAGCTGGATTTTTGATTTGAACCCGTTTAGCTTGCCCATACATGTAACCCAAATTCTGGGTTTGTTACGATTCGGCGCGACCGTTTCGGCGCCGGCCGTTTCGGCGCCAGATTTTTGCATTCTGAACTTTATGAATTTCAGAAATTTTAGTTTAAAGAAGGAAAAAGATTTCTGGAAGAAGAATGAATTTAGCGCTCTAGAAGCTAGTGAAAATTTATTTTAAAATTTACAGCGGGGGAAAAAAGGGGGCATATGTGATCCACGTATGTTTTACGGCGATAACATAAAAGAAAATATCTTGAAAAATTAGCAAATAATGCCAGTACCAATCCTACCTCTTTGTCGATTTTTTTTTTTTAATCAATGCTGAGCCGTTTTGTGTTTCTGTGGTGATTATTTCTTTGTTGTAGCAGCTATTGGAAATAATTTCATAAGTCTTCTTCACGTGAAAACACGTTTCAAACTAACCAGAAAGCTCGACTTAACTATTACAAACCCATGTACGGACATCAAGGTAAATTTAGGGCAATGTTTGTTTGTTTTTTTATTGAAAAAAAAAATCATTTATTTTTTAAAGTTAGTTCTAAACACTATTATTTTTCTGTAATCAATTTATAAATTTTTTGTAAATTACTTTTTTTTAAAAAGTTTTATTATTATTATTTTTTTTTATTATTGCCTTTTTTTCTGTTACGAAATAGTCAGTCGACAGTTTAGTGCTATAAAACAGTTACAGGAACTAAAAAGACACAAAATATTTTATTTTTATTTAAAAAAAAAGTTTAAAATATTTTTTGTTCATTATATTAGTCTTTATGAAACTTAAAAGCAATAAATAATAATAATCTTTACATAATAAAGTTTTTTCTTGTACATCCTGTATTTAAAGCACGCTACACAACTTAACTTTGTAGAGAGCAGGGTTACGTGTGAGTTTCTCAACACGTTAACTTTTTCCAATAAAAAATATAAAAAATTCATCTTATTATTAGCTGACATTTTTTAATTTTTTATAGAAAAGATATTTAAGTAAGTGCACAAATTAATGATCAGCAACGAAAAAAAATCAATTTAAATTGAATGAGTTTTTTAATTACATTTCATAGAAAAATGTCAATGCTGTTTCCTAACTTATCTACTTCGAAAAATTATGAAGAGGTTTTTAAACTTACATGTTATCAACTAATAATTAAAAAGAAAACAAAATACACCTTTAAAAATATTACTTCATAAAACTTTTTACAAAACTTAAAAAAACAAAAGATATCTTGAATTTTGAAGCAATGTTTGGCAGATTTACATGCTGACAATTTCGATTTTTGAACAGGTCGTATTGAAATGGACCGCGCCGAAACGGTCGCGCCGAAACGGCCGCGCCAAAATGGGTTTCGCGCCGAAACGGCCGCGCCAAAACGGCGGCGCCGAAACGGCCGCGCCGAATAGTCCCATTCCGTAATTCTGCATGCATTTCAGTTCAACTTTTCAGATACTTAGTTCATTCTCTTGAGAGGATTGTTCGGGCATTTTTTTTCTTTTCCAAATCTTTTGAAATTCTTAACAGAATTTTAATTTCTTTATGTCAAAAAATAGGCCTGAATTTCCACTGAATGTTGACATAAAAATCATGCTTGTGCACTGTAAGACCAATTCAGAAACGTTCCTGGAAAATAATGGGCGACTTATTTCCCGAATATGTTCCAGTAACATATTTTTCAAAAAACAGGAGAGCTTTCTGATAAAATTCAATAACCTTCCTGAAATTGTCGTGGTATGTTTTATAAGAATTCAGAATTCTCCCCGTTTAAAGCTAGTCATGTCTCTAAAACCTTCAGAGAAAACTTAGGTAGGTTAAAAATGATTTATAATTTAGTTCTAAAACAGTATTACAACGGCGGCCAAAGCTAAGACATAGTTACAATTCAGAGCCAAATACTTAGCTGTTCCTGCAATGCAACGGAATTCAGCGAATTACTCGCTTTTATAGTGAGATTAGTTAATTTGAACAAGCCGTAATCAGCAGACCGACAGACAGACAGAGCATAAGAATTACTTTGCGCCAGAGCAAAAAGCTCTTTTACGCGGTATGACAAGATTACAAATTTGATCGAGCTGACGTTAGATGTGAGGGAGGGGGGGGGGAGGGAAAAATATTTAAAAAAAGGGAATATTTTTAAGGCCACACGTTATTTACATGGTATAAGATGCGAAAGTTTGAGAGAATTCAAATTTGACTTGATTATAATTAAAATTAGCTTGAGTATAGTAGGTGCATGTACAATATTTACAGTGTGAAAGGTTGGAATGTTGGAGAGAAATTACTGATCGGCACTTTCCAACCAGTAATTCTCCCATCTCCGCGCCGGGAGATGTGAGACCGCTACGAAGAGCGGTAGAAAAAAGACAGTAATCAGAGCTCGTTGCGTGTGAGTGGGGAGCCCGCTAGAGGGCGGTAATGATTTCTACCGGTCCTAAGATAGTAAGGTCTGCCTTTCCTAGTATACTAGGGGCGGGAGGGTCTTGTTGTCCATTTCTAGAGTGTGATAGATTGGAATGTTGGAGAGAAATTAACGCTTAGCCTTTCCAACCGTTAATTCTCCCATCTCCGCGCCGGGAGAGGGGAGACCGCTATGAAGAGCGGCAGAAAAAGACAGTGAGCAGAGCTCGCTGTGTGTGAGTGGGGCGCCCGCTAGGGGGCGGTAATGATTCCTACTGGTACTAAGATAGTAAGGTCTGCCTTTCCTAGCATACTAGGGGCGGGAGGTTCTTGTCCTCCTTTTGTTATCGAAGGAGTATTAAAATATACATTGAAACCGCAATCAACCAGAAGCTAATAAACTAAATAAATACGCTTAATTATTGTTTAAACTGGTAGCTAAAAATAATTTACACAACAGTGATAAGAAAAGTTTAGCAAATATACTTGATTTTCGCAGACAATTGATGAAAAATTGCGGAAACCGGAAACGTTCCACTGAAATAATCGGCGACGTTTCAAAAAAAAAAAAAAATTTTTTTTAGAATGTATAATCATTCATGCAGTAGATATTAAACAAAATAAAAAATGGTCATTTGACTGGGCTGACCACCGTAAACACAACACTGCTGTTCTAATCATCTGCAGCTGAAAGTCGTATCTGCAGTGGAGCTCAAAATGAGAAACTCAATATTAAAGTTTTACAAGTCGTTTCTTTGATTTGTGACTTATCTTAAAGTTCAACTCCCGGCAGTCACTTCGCAAATGATTGATCTAACCCACCCAAGTGAGTATTTCTGCAAAAGTCGTCATTTAAAATTGATGAATGTAGTTACGACAAAGTTTCTCTTCAATAACGTTTTCATATATTAGATTAATTTCACCGTGACTATTACTAGTCATGTTTACGTTATCTGCACAGATACCACAAAAATAGCCTAGTAAAACTCGCTTAATATAATCTATACTAATAATATAAAGCTGAAGAGTTTGCTTGTGTGAACGCGCTAATCTTAGGAACTACTGGCTGGAATTGAAAAATTCTTTTTGCGTTGAATAGCCCATTTATTGAGGAAGGCCATACACTATTTTTTTAAAATCAGATTGACCAAATTAAATGTTTAATTAACTGTTCAGTTCGATGAATTCTTATAGATGGCTGGGTAAGTTCGAGAGGGCAATTGCCATCATACAGTGGTCGGAGTGAGATCAAAGAGCTAAATTCTAGGTGGCTCATGTATTAAATGAACATTATAGTGAGGCTTGCTGAAGGCTGACGACTTGGACATGGCTAACGAAATGCAACACAATCTTTTATATCTGTTAACCACATACTTTATGCCCACGCGACGATCGCTTTTATGATCTGCCCTCAAATTTGAAGGCTTTTTTGAAAGGTTAAGTCCATCGTAATAAATGTACGCATGCCTACGTTGAGAAAGATAACTATTTAAATATCTAATTGCTGAAAAAATTAACTGGGAGTTTAAGCAACCTTTTGCTCTAATGCATTTAAACTTAATATTTATAGATGATAAACTATAAGTACTCTAAATAACTCTTAAAAAAGTGCTCCTACTACATTTGACAATTTTTTTTTTGTGAATATTACCTAGAATCAGTCGCAGCATTAAAAAATATTTTCTTTCCCTACGCTTCAAACATGAAAGGCTTAAATTATAGTTACCAGAACTGTTGACAGATGGCACTGCATTAACTGCAGCCATGCTACCATTCTAGTACGGTACTAGCTTCTTAATACAGTCGCGAACGTCGTTTATTCGACTCTCATTTATCTTGATCCCGGGAAAATCTGGAAGAATTTTTTGCAATGAATAATTAAATGTTCACATGGATAATCATTTCTAAAAATTATGATTTCAAGACCGGGAATACAAGCACAGCAAACAATCGTTTTTATTTTGATCAACTAATTATAAAGCCCACGACCGTGTTCGGTGAGTCATTCAAACGCAATACGTGTCAGAGAGAATCAGATATTGAATTCATTCTTTCTTGAAGAAATGGCGTGTATAGTTGTTTGAGGCAGTGAGAAGCAAAGGAATGTAAGTGGGAAAATTAAAAATTTTGAGAATCAGTACAAATGGTAGGTGAACCTCTATTCTGTCTTGAGAGATAGTACTAGTAGCATTGGTATGTGCTGCTGATGTTTGAGGCAGTGAGAAGTAAAGGGATATAAGTGGAAAAATTAAAAATTTTGAGAACCAGTACAAATGGTAGGGGAACCTCTATTCTGTCTTGGGGACAGAGATAGTACTAACCCTGGTATGTGCTGCTATACAGTACGATTAAGAAAAACTTTTCAATGAAAGCTTCCTAGGACCGAAAATTCAAACGCGTTTCACTCAAAACCTGAAAATGTCCACTAATATTTCTCTGTTATCATTGCATCATTTGTATTAATATTCAATTTTCTGTAAATAATTCCGCGTAATTTTATCACAAAACACTTTTTTTTTTGAGCAATCACGATTGCTTATTGTTCTCACTTGACAGTTTTGAATTCCTATGATTTTATTTTCCTCCCGCCTCCCTCTGCAGCATACGACCGTCGGCCGGCCACCTCACGATGAGGCTCCTCTAGCGAAAACCGTATCCAGGTTGCGCCACTTACTTGCCTACACTTACACATACACCTACACACACACGCATACATACAAACGCAAACACATACACACAACTACACATACACACAACAACCCGCACATACACAACCCCCCCACACAAACACTCATACACACAACTACGCACACATACACATACCCCCCACACACAAACAAACATACCCCCCCCACACACAAACACACACGCCTACATACACACACACACGCGATTGCGAAAAACAGAAGATGTCAAAGTTCAAATATTTTTTTTTTTTTGTAATTTGGGTTATGATTGCCTATTGCAGGATTGGTTTTGCAAACTATTTATACCACCCGGGTTATCCAAATTATCAATTAGCTGAGTAGACTTTGTTCAAAGTTAGTCCGGATAAACGAAGTTCTACTGAGCTAATAAAATCTGTGTGACTCCGTCTGTCTATCTGTATGTCTGTAACCTCAACTCGTCGAAAATAGAAGCAAGATGAGACTCGATTCACAAGTACGAAATATTCGTCATTTTTCGAGGAACCTTACGCGCTAGTCTAACCTTTGTATGCGTTTAAGTAGTGGATACATTAGCTTAAACAATTATCCCCAGTGACCATCCCCTCTCACTGAAAACGCAGAACGATGTTAGAAGATGACCAATAATTCCTTCCTCTACTTTGAGCCAACGTAGATTGAGTAAACACGGGAGAAAAGTTGACCTCGGCCCGGTTTGAGCAAAAGTGGGTTAAGTCAGGCTGGCGCCACGGGGCGAAAAAGGGGATTAATTATTGTACTGTTGATTAGTAATGTACCGTTGCTGGCGGCAAGAAGGGGGCGAGGTCCCTGAAATACAATGGTTTATACTACCTCGGTGCAGGCGGGTTGTACAAGCAGCCGTAGGCGGCTAGTTACAAGTGCAGTGGGGCTGGAACGACGTTCCGGTTTGTCTTTACTAAACAGAACGTCATTTCGACACAGTATTTCAAATGAAAAACTTTTTTTTTAACTCGAGCTTTTGCACGAGCCACCGCAGACGAAGGGATCGAGTCGGTCGCTGAAGGCAGCTAAAGAAGCCGCCCTGGCGTCTAGTAAACATATAACGGTCATAATGAACTAATGAAATGTTTTTACAAGTTTTCACTTTAATTACACTTCATTTTCTGTCTACTCTTTGTACAAAATACAAGAACTGTTATTATCACGACGAAATTTTCATTCAAATTTTTGCCTATATATCCATCTTACTCATCTTGTATTGGCTAATTTTTTCTGCTGTCCGTTAACGCATGTGTACTTTGCGATCTGAATAGTCAAAATTATTCATTTTGATCTGCATTACCGTTCTTTCTCACCCCTTCGGAAATTTGGAAATTTGGCGACACGTTTTACAACAATCCTTCCTGCATATGAACAAAAACTGATGTTAGTTGCACCGCCTATTCAAAACCTACACACAGTGAAACTGAATTTTCATCACCCGAAATTTACGTTTTCCATGCATTTCACATTTCTTTCTTCAGGTCAAACTTTTTCCGTTTACTAATAATGTTAAATTAACCTGGATTAAAAGTTAGTTATTTATAAATTTCCCGCATTTTAGGCTTTCCCCATGATGTAAAAAAAAAAAGTTCAAAAAGGAGTAATTGTTTTAATTGTGCTTTTCTAAAGATAATCCCCGTTGCTAAAAGTTAATCTATGAAAACAAAAATGCTAACTACTCTATTCGTAACCAACGTTACGGACATTTTGTCTGCTAATGAAGATGTACAGGAAGAACCTGAAGCACAGCCCGTCCCTTCTTTTGATATTGCATTGAAAAGGTTACAAATGGCAAAAGACTATTTTCTTTCTCATAAGACCAGAGAAAAAAAACTTGCAGAATATTTCCATCCCGGTAGATACTGAATTTACTTTGAACTAAATAAATAAACTAGTACGTTGTGGCCATTACGAAACTTTCTTCTACATCTTTCTTATAATTCTACTCCCACCCCATGCTTCCGAGGAAGCAATATTCTCAACAAAAACTAAATTACACACGCCATAACTTGACGAGAATCAAAATTCCCGATTCATCTCAAAAGCAAAGAATGAAAATTGAAAATTATTTTAAAAGCCTTGCTTTAAATAATTACAAACATTTATTTGTTAACAAAAACAAGATAGTAACAGTTAAAAAAAGGTTAAATCATCGCGATTTTCTGATCATTTTCCAGCAATTAAAATCACGCGAAATACGCAGGTGACAGTCTGTTACGATTTATCTTTCTTATATTGTTGCAATGATAAAGCTATTTTTATTCAAAAAAAAAAAAAAAAAAAAACAGCCCCCTTCCCCCCATTGAGCGATTGGCGCCAAAATTGAACCAACGCCTGTTTACATATGTATTCACATTTATTCCAAATTTCATCCAGAATGTAGCATTACTTCTTGAGGTATGGCACTCACAATGGATAAAAAAGATCGTTCGATTGCGCCACCCGCCTTTCAACTGTTGACGCCAAAATGGAATCATTTTTTATACCTTCTAAGGGCTACTTGTCGATAAATTTTTGTTCGTTTCCGTTCATTATTTCTTGAGATACAGCGGTCACAATCGACGATAAAAAACGTTCTATAGCTCAACCCCCTTTTGACACCAAAATTGAATCAGCAGCTGTACCTGTTAGAAGCAACATATGGACTAAATCCGCCAGTTACTTTTTGGGGAATAGCAGGCACGCATAACTCAAAAAACGTCCCATTGCTCCACTCCCCATGGAGGAATTCGTGCCAAAAACCGATGGGCACAAGTTCACATAAGGGCACATATCTGTACCAAATTTCGTTCGATTTCATGCGGGAGTTTTTGCTGTAGAGCGGCCACAAAAAAATGGTCACACACATACGTGACACACACACAAACACACACACACATACGGACGCACACACATTTTCCGAAAATGGTCGAAATGGACTCAGCAAACCTCAAAACGTTATAATCCGTCAAAATTCGAAACTCGAAAATTTGCACGAATCCAATACTTTCTTCTATATATTGGATATAGAAGAAAGTAAAAACAATCCACTGTAACGGACTATTTTCAACCTAAACATTAGGATTCGATACTATGTGTTAAAATGTTCTAAAATTGTACATAAAATAATGTTTTCTTTTCGTAAAATATGGAAATTACACCTTTTGAAAGAGTCACCTTTACTGTTTTTAGTTTTTTTCTATGTGTTTTTTGCTTTATATGTATTTTCCGTATTTTACATTTTTTTTTAAAC
This sequence comes from Uloborus diversus, assembly GCF_026930045.1. NCBI lineage: Eukaryota > Metazoa > Arthropoda > Arachnida > Araneae > Uloboridae > Uloborus > Uloborus diversus. The sequence continues at coordinate 96,791,693 of NC_072739.1, read as the reverse complement.
CCAGTCCATTGAGAAACGAAAATTTGGGTTCCACTATATATGGATCGACCTTCTGCAGTAATATTGTCACATTGAATTTGCTGTGCCATCTATTGAGCAACTACATAACTAGTGCGGTTAATCGGCTTCTATGTTTGTATTATTGCTTTTTTTTTGTATACAATAATTGATTTTAGTTTCGTCAAATTTGAAAGGCAATATAAGTAGAACGGTAGACCACCTTTAACACCACTATCGTTTTTTCCCCCGCCCTCAACAATTGATTTTAATTGAGCCAAATGCATTTGAAAAATGAATAATTCGAAAACGAATGAAGATAAAAAGATGCGGTTTGTACTAAACGAATCGAAAATAATCCGGATTTTGTATGGCAACGAAACAAAAATAGTTTTTTTTCGACCAACAGGTGGCGCTGATATATTTATTCATAATTCTTATAATATAATTCAATTAAACTTGCTTTCTCAACACTGGACAGCATTTTGATGCATTTCAGCTTCAACTACCATTACCTACTGCCATTGCTTGTTTTTATATCATTTGTGCTTTGCATGATCCTAAATTAGAAATGCTACAGCGCCTTCTGTTGGTCGTCAACAAACCTATTTTTGGCTCGTTGCTAAACAAAACCCGGCTTCTTTTCCATCCGTTTAGTGAGTAGAGCATCTTTTTTATCCTTAATCTTTCACGAATTGTTAATTTTTACAGTTGGTCCTGACTTTTGGATCATTCGGTATATTAGGTGATTTAACTAGAGCGGTAGATCGCATTCAACACTAAAATAGTTTTTTTTCCTCATTGGAAAAGAGGTTCTTTTTGCATTCGAACCACCTATATCCTATTTCTAATGGTAGAATTCTTCTTTTTTGTATGTAACATAGCCGTGTTTTATCATTTTAAAATAGTCAGGACAAATTTGTACGGAGCTTATAATTGATAATCCTTCATTGTGTGTCCTGTTACTGCAGCTTACAATCTATCCTTCAAAGTGCAAAGCTCACGCATGTGAAACGAGTTTCTCTAATCGATTAAATGTCAAAGATGAGTCTGCCGAGACTACGCCGAGTGTTCACTACGCTAGAATTATGCCTAAGTGGGAGAAATGGACTCCCTGTTTGCATGATAAACTGCGTGATATGTTTATTCAGGGGCTTAGCAATAGCACGTGGAGAGTTAATAGTTGCATAATAATTAGTTTTAATCTTGGAACGATTGGCAACAGTTGCGAAAGATTTCATTGGAATTTAGTTTTGCCTTGGTACACCATCTACAGCAGCGTTTCCTCAAATTGTGTTCGGCGGAACCCAGGGGTTCATTGGAGATCAATCAAGGACCACAAAACTCTCATTCTTTATTTTTCTTTCTTCATAGAAAAATAAAAAAATCTACCAAAATAGCGAATTTTCAAAATTGAAACTTAAATTTTAAACTTTAAAGTTTTGTTTTTACAAATTTTTGTTATAAAATTTTATTTTTTGGTTATTTTTGAAATTACGTTTCGACATTTCAAAATTATATTTGAAATAATTTTTACTTTAACTGTAAATAAAACATTTCAAAATGTTGTTTCAAACTATACTAGTACTTATGAAAAAAAGAGGGTCCACAAAAAAAAAAAAAAAAAAAAAAAAAAAAATATTTATTTAAAATGGTTCCACTTATTAAAAAAATTCAGAAACGCTGATCTAGAGTATAATAAGAAATAGCAACGTCAAATAGCACAAATTACAGATTACTGCAGAAACTGCAGAGCAGACACGTGTTTCGGTGTTTCAAGGAACGCCTCTTTCAATGCAAAAGAAATGAGCGTATGGATGAAAAGCCATTCGACAAAAGCCAAGAGCCAGATTAATTTTCTCGTTAGTGCTTGGTTAATCCACTAATTTTATTTTAAGATGCCTGCTTATCTGGCTTTTGACATTTGTCGGATGTCTTTTCATCCATAAGCTCATTTCTTCTGGATTGAAAAAGGCGTTCCTTGTAACGCCGAAATACGTGTCTGTAGTAATATGCAATGTGTTTTATTTGACGTTGTTATTTCTTATTTTACATTTTATGCACAAAGATATTTATTTTCCTTAAAATACTTAAATCATTAAGTGTATTTAAGTAAAAATCGGAATTTTGCCACATATTTGAATTTTTCAAATATTCATTTCATTTTTTTTTGAAAATTCAAACATTTTTTGAATATTAAAAGAAGTATAAAGACACAGGCGTGTTTGAGGGGTGAGAAGGGACACCCGTTGGCCCGGGCCCGAGCCAGTAGGGGGCGAAACATTTTAACATGAAGGGCGAAATATATGGACGCAAGGGTAAACAATATGGAGGGGGGTCCGTAAAAGTCATTTGTTACCAGCCCCAAAATTTCTGTGCACGCTCCTGTATATATTTTATGTCAATCTTCTAGAATTTGTACATATAAATGATCAAAAAATTAAAAGTGAATCCAACAGCGTTTTTGGTTCATTTACCACTCATACCAATAAAACCAAATTAGATGTACAATATCACAATACAAATTTTCGCAATATTGAGTTAATAAGAGCATTACGTCTAAAAAGAAATGAAAATTCTACTTCCGCAGTAAAAAAAAGAACTCTATTAAAATACGTGTAGCAGTTAAACCAAAATCACCCTCTCCCAGCAAACCCAAAACAATTACAACACATGCTACATTTCGAATAAAATAAAAATCCTCCCCTCCCCCAAATAAAATATATCTATAATTAAAATAGAAATATGCAAAGCATAGTATAAAGAAGAGTCATTTTGTGTTGCGAAAATGCTATACTTTAAGTATGTGTTTTACAATCTCGTACACATTGCCTGTCCCAGAATTTATAAAAAGATATTTGCGTTTGAAAGAATAAATTCAACGACGCAATACACCGACAGCCCTGTTATCACATCCAGATACTGCAGTTTCGTTTTATTATGGTTTTATCAATCAGGAATAGTGAATAACCGAGAGAAAAAAAAAAGAAGAAAAAGTAAGGAAGAAGGAGGAGGGGGACTGGCACCACGACAGAGTTCAAAATGAACTAAAAAGAAAAAAAAATAAAGTTAAACTCCGAAGAACATCAGTGCTTTTTCGATAAAACATTATTTTTGAAGTCGGCGTAAAAAAATAGTACAGAAATAATCCGGTTTAAAAGTTTTAAAAGTAATACACTGATATTAAGAGATTACGCTTAGTCTTAACTTTTCAGCACAATTTCAAATTATAGGAATGTTAATTATTCATTTTTTCAGTGATGCATTAAAGTCGGTCCTATTGTCTTTTTTAATAAATAAAATGCTTATTGCAATAAACGTCTTTTAAAAAGTGAACTAGGAGGGAGTGGAGGGCATGTATACCGAAAAATGAAAGTAAAAATAAGCTTTTAACGCAAAAATACTACATAACATTAACGACTACTAGTAATATACAACTAAAGAGGCTGTTCGAAACATATTTCTATTACCATTTTTTTCCCGTATTCCTACATCAAGTGCTAAATTTCATCAGTTATGTGCATCTTCTTACCAAAATGTACTTTAAAAATAAAATGGTTTTCTCATGAGATTTCTGTAAAACAAGACTTAATTATTTGCATTTATGAAAGAGTTTAATTAAATATTCTCCTTTCCTTAAAAACATATGAAATCCAATTAATATCGTACGTCTTGTCGACTTTGAAACAGAAAATTGCTTTTATTTGTGCGGCGGAAAAAAAGCTACGCATTGAACAACAATTCACCAGAAGTACACAGATTGCGAAGAATTGCCGATTCACTTATCAAAAAATATGGTATTTGATTAGCAAAAAGAAAAACCAGTGCAAGCAGACATTCGGCAAAAGGTAATCCAATATTTAAGCGAGGGCGAAAGTCTTTTTTTTTTCGATTCTATTTGCGCTTGATGAAATAAATAAGCTAGATTCATTTTCCATTAATAATAGAAATTTTACTACAAAACGTGAAATTATTTTCGCCAAAAAAAAAAAAAAAAAAAAGCATTAGAAGAGATTATTAGGAACAAATGAATAATTGAAAGTTCTTTTGATAAATATTAATTGTGTCTTGAATATAGCTATTGGAATTGATTTGGTGTTTGGGAAATCAACAATTTTATCATTTGTTTTTTTTTTCAGGAAAAGCAGAAACCAAAAATGTTAATATGCATTGTCTGTTGTTTTCGTGCTATAAATGCTTGGTTTTTTATTAAAGTTACAGTGTGGCCACTGATAATATGAAAAGGTAAACATCCGGTTTATAGGAGGAAATGGGCGCATCTCTTAGCATTAGATTATAGAGGTGGTAGTTTGTTCGTTACAGATCTACAATTTTGCCTCTGAATTATTTTTAGCCGCAGTTTTGCACAAATAACAATTTGTTCACGGCAATTTTTTTAAATCTTAACTATATTTGATCCATATTCTCACAGCAAAAGTTAATTGATATAGTGTTTTCAACATAACTTTGAGCTTACCATGTTGCTTTTAAATTACCGGACGAAATGAATACATTTTATTTTCTTTTTGTTGTTTCCATAGAAAATCTTTTTGCTTCCCCTCATTTTCAACTTAGAGAATGCAATAAAGTAATAAGGCACAAGTGACATGATAAAACGCATGCATCAGTATCCCAATAGCTATTTTCTCTTCTCCTCTTCTAGATTCATTCAAATGGAATCGTCTTAACTTGGTCGACTGCCCATTCCAGCCCATTCCATACATTTCGTAAGCAGATTATAAATATAGTACAAACTCGTTTATTCGGACTACCTGGGACCAAAGGCAATCTGGATAATCGAAAATCCGGATAATAAGCAAAACACATTCTTAAATAAGTAGACTTTTTTTTTTTGCAGCAAAAAACAATGTTTTGTTACAAAATCATTTTGCATTGTTTCGCGCAAATTCCTCATTTATTATTCAGCTGCAGTAATATCAGATTGATGCTCCAAGTATGACATATTGCTTGTAGGATAAGTACTATACTTCATTGTACGTTCTATGCAGGATTTGTACGGTTAATCAATACAAAAACCGAATTTTTGGCGTATTTACACTTCTGTTCTTGCAATCATAATTCAAAATTATTCTTTAAGTAAATATACATATATTTTTAACTCTACAAACGTGATCCTGATAAACTGGACATCCGGATAAAGGGGGTCGGATACACGTGGTCCTACTGTGACTTCATGTCAAATTGAGGTCTCGGGTACACAATAAAATTAGGACTCCTTCAGACTAGGTGGTTAGATGAATCAACAATTCAAACTAGCTGACTTCGTTGCATTCACACGAGGCAAATTCGTTGAATAAAGTTCTCTATTCTAAGAAGTATCAGTTAGTTGTATCGCTGACGCGTCATAGCACGTAAAAGACCCTGGATGCGTGAAAAGGATTCGATTTTTTTAAACATGATGCTTCCCGCAGGACACGACTTTCCTCTACTGATTCTTTATTCAAAGTGTTTGATAGTTAAACCAGAGTGGAATGGAATTCATTTTCTTTTGAAGGGATAAAACCCAGAAGTTTAAAATGATCATTAGTCAATAACTATACCACTTAAAGGCTTATAATATGAATAAAGAGCAATATTAAAGTGTTATTAGCATCGTTGGTGCTCAGAAGGAAAGACAAAAATATCAAATTCGTAAGAAATGGGGAGGGCAGTAAACGCGATCCGCAAATCAAGACTTCCACAATGTGTTCCTTATCAAGAGTTTAGCGCAAGTTTTGAGTTGAAATTTATTCTTTACACCTCCTACACACAAGGCGGTTAGTTGAATAACTTTCCGAAATACCTGTCAACTAGTTCACTGGCGTTTTTCCTTGTCTTCACATCAGTCAACTTACTACCAAAAGGAACGACCTTGAGGATCACAAATTTGTACAAAATTCAATATATAGGTCAATCCCCACTAGGTAAGAACCCAGGTGACGCGGTTTGACGGTATACGCTTTAGTTCGGCTGCAACGGGGGTCCAAAGTTTATAATTTGAACCCAGAAATGCAATGGAGTTTCCTTTAGAACTACCATTTTTACCTATTTTTCTGCTATTGTACTGCAGTATAAACCATTTGCATGCACTTACCTTTGAATTATTTACGTTGAATACTAATTTTTAATAAGTGGTTCAAAACTGGATACTACTTTTAATTTCAATAACTTGAATGCCAACATACTAACATTGTTACGGGATGTTTTTCGTTTTATATTAATCGTCTGCTAGTAAAAAAGTATTTATTGTTTGATAATAAAAAAAAAACATAAACTTTAAATGGATATTTATCGTCTTCCAGCAAAGATACTCCACAATGATAAGCGAAAAGTGGGAGAAGAGAAAAAGCTCTGATTTATTGCGCATGGTCCATAAAAACACACAAATGCAATATTGTTCTGACTTTTAAAGTAACTTAAATAATGCTCATTAGTAAATAAGTGCTCTCCATTCCACTCGTTGTACTAACAAAAGTTGCCTAATGTGTTGAGAGAACGAAAATAGTGCCTAAGTCTGAAAATCAAATGGAAACGCCATCGCCATGGCATTTCTGGGGCCAAACTAGCAACGTTGGACCCTCGGTGCTGCCAAACTAGGACCTATGCAGGTCAAACTGCTTTACCTGAGCTCATATCCAGTGGAGAGGAACCTATATCTAGAAATTGGTCCAAATCCATGACCCTCAAGATCGTGCTATTTGATCGTTAGTTGAATCATTTTTTCTTCAGATAAACCGAATTTATTCGAGCAGCAACCACGCTTTTAAAACTGACCCCGAGTTGACTCAACTAGTTTACTCGTGTGTAGAGCGAACGCTCGATTATGTGCCGACGAGTTTGATCATTTAAGAAGTTGATTCAACTCATTGAGATGAGAATGATTGTGGCACATGGGCCTGGAGATGCTCGATGAAATGATTGTCGTGTGAAAGTTGAAGGGCGATTCCTTCATTTTTCTTCCAGGTTACACTTTCTAATAACTATCTTAGAGCAGGAATTAATGGAGGGAGCCAGTCCAATCATTGGCTTAGCAAAAGCTGGCCCAAAGAGTCACGTGACTCAACCCGCAAGGTCACGTGACCCCAAGTTACGTGACTCAACAACAACGAATGGTTGGCACGTTTGGCTTGAAACAAGCGAAAGAAACATGATTTCTTCCAATGCGTTGCTTTTAAATGTGTCACGTGACTTGGGATCTTGTCTTCATAAATCATACATCTTGGTCTGCTCTCTCTTCATTTTATCCCTTCTCAATGATAACCGCCCGGTCGACATGTAGGAATCCTTAATGTGCACAAACAACGACGCTTCACGAAAAAAAAAAATACTGTTGACGCTCGGTCGTAGCAACTCTCCAGCCTCATGTTTTCAACGGAAAAGGATTTTTCGAAGGACGAATTCCAACAATGCAGAGATGAGCTATATCATAACAAACTTACCGGCCATTCTTGTCCATAGACAAAGATTTCACTTCGAGCAATATCCACTCGGTTCCATGTCAATGCCAATCGTAACTGGTCAGGAGCTGGCATATGATGACCTGAAATAAAAATTTTCATCATATTGAACTCACATTTAATCATATAGGTAGCAATACAGTCAAACACAAACTCGACGGAAAGTTAAAATTTTTCGATTAACCGAATTTTGCATTTCTATGTGTAAAACAAATAAAAATTCTTTTCTTTGTGGCTCAGAAACTATAATAACCAAAGTACATATATACGGGAATGTGCGCAAGCATTTACATTTCTATATTTTGTAGGAAACCTGAACACATTAATATTTCTATACTCTTTTCTTTATTTTCTACTTTCTATTTTCTTTTTTCTTGAGCAATCACGAAATGCTAATTATCCTTACTTGACCAAAGTTGATGTCGCTCTGATTTTTCTGATAGCCATGACGACGAAAACAAGCTTACTCGTTGTTTTAATATTTATTAAGAGAAAAGGTTTTCGTCGTCATGGTTACAAATCGTTTGCATTCATTCAAGACATTACTTAAGCAGATTTTACTTTTAAAAAGAAGAGGGGATTGTGGGGGGGGGGAGGAGTTTACAAGTTTTCAGGAAAAATAACACAGATGAAATAAAAAAGCAAAATTTACATCTAAATACAAAATTTCCAGATTACTAACTCTCATTATTTAAGATTGATAAGAAAAAAATACATGGCGTTATTACATTGTAAATATTTTTTACGATAAGTATACTGGTGGATATCGACCATAAAACCTTTATTCTTATTACTGCATCCTTATCAGCATTTCTTTTTTTATGGATGTACTCACATTACCTATTCTAGAAAATCACCAGTCATAATATGACGGATGCAAATTTCGTGGCCATTTCCCTTTAATTCCATTTGTAGAAACAAGAAACTTAAGGAGTAGGCTCCTATTGCAATTCGTGTGTACAAAAAACATAATTTGAACTGAAGACGTTAATAATCAAATGAATGCTGGATAATTCTTTTTTTTCTTCTGTTTTTGCCTTAAAAGATAGGGTCTTTAAAGGACAGGGATCATACTAAAACTGTTTCTGAAGTTTGGGCTTGCAAGAATTTTTAGTCAAAAATGTGTTTCCCCGTAGCATAATCAATGTAGCAGCAAGAGTCGAAAGCTGTTGCTTCTGCTGGACAACCAAGGTAGCACATTTAACGCTTAAACGTTTCGTAAACATTTAAAAATAATTGTCACAACGTCAGAAACCATTTTCATATGTTTATAAAGCGAAGTGTTAATGTGGTGAGCATTTGTACTATCAAATGCACAGCAAGTTAAGAATCCCGAATCAATAACCAAGTTCAAATTGGTTACGACAATTCTTTAAAAAAAAGAAACAACTTTATTTCTACGAGGCGGCATGGTTAAGAAGCAGTTTTACAAGACAATTAAAATTGCAACACTACATCTTTTATAAAATTTACAACTACCCTTCCGCTGGATTACTAAAATCAAGAAATAACGCTTATTATTAGATACAATACATTTTAACATAAAAACTGAACTTCAAACATATTACAATAGCATCAGCATAGCACAACAAAATAACACAATTGCACAAATTAAAAGATCGTACGTAAGTCATAAAAAAAACCACACAAGAGATGGGGAAATCCTTTGAAAGAAAGCATCAAATACAAAATATCCAAATGCCGTAAAAACGAACGAATGTGAGGTATCATCTTGATTCAAAAGCACTTGCGTAGACGAAACGTTTTGAGAATCCGCCAGTAGCCGGTATATCACCAAATTCTAAATCCCTCTACTATTTTTACGGGTCACTCAGCTTAAATTTCCAACCATCACGGGTGCATTCGGAAAAAGGACAAGCGTTCGGAAACGTTTGCGGTGGAACCGGTGGCGTCAACTAACCGTTTAGGGAAACGCTGCTGTCACTCTCTAGCCGGGTTCACAACAAACTTTTCGACCCGGTAAATCTCCACTTTGCCTCCACAAATAACCGATTGAAAAATTCCCCGTTCGCATGTAAAAAGAGGTCCTAGGTTCTCCCATTGTACCAGAGAAAGCGGTTTTTACCCAGCATCCTTAGCGGCTAATAGAAGAACTTGTTTCGCGTAATACATTCTGGGTAAAAACACCGCTTTCACTCCAGAAGCTAGCAGGAGTAGAAAGATTCCACATAAACCCCTCAAATAACCGGAATGCGGTGAAAAGCAGGTTTTTTCCGGGGTCGAAAATGTCCATGGAAACGACCCTTCTGGCGATCGAGCCGGTAGCAACCTGTCGCAACGCCGTCTCGACGCGGTTAGCGAGATCACAAAGTGTGTGTTAGTTTCATGTTTTAATCATAACGCAATTGACTTTCCCATCACAAAAGGTACGCTTTAATTGGCGCGTCGTTTGCTGATGAAATAGAATTACGGCGTTGCAACCACGTGCGTTTGGAAACACAGCTGTTCCAGTTCCACTAGGCTCCCCAGAGAAATTCCAGATACGTCATAACCACACCGGACTAACCACACGGTGTAGCCGGTGGGTTGTTTCTGAACGCAGCCCAGATTTGTTCATTTTGCTCTCGGACCCAATTCAACTTGCACATGAGGCCTTCACTTCCGATACCGCCATAGAAAAAAATTCACTCAGAAGACGCTGGGCGTATCTTTGCTAGCTTAAGCAATATCGGGACCTCACAACTTTGCGTTGACCACTTATCTGCTGCTAACTCTCATAAGGGCCATCTTTACATTCACCGCTGGCTATTATTGAACTTGAGCAGAACTTTGAGTGGCAGTATCGGCCACGCACGCAAGGAGATGGTGATATATGTAAAAACCGCTTCAAACTCATTCTTTCTTTCTTTTTGGTGCTTATTGCACAGGTTTGTTTTGATGATGACTACAATCTAAGAGAGTGTCTTGCCTCCCTTACGAATGAAACATTTCGAATTTTATTCTCAGGACAATACAAATGAAAGATTTACAATGCATGAGAGAATGGAAGAACACCCAAGGCTACAGGCAGGAATCGAACAGGCGCGTCTCTGCTTACAAAGCAGTTGGCGAAACCACTCATTTCCAACTGTTGCCATTACGCTTTTGGGAAGTACATTAAGCTAAATATATATTTTCACATTTTATTTCTACATAAATTCAGCGCTTCCAAAATGATTCCTTATAGTAAATAATGGCAGCTTTTCAACATTGAAACAACAACGATGCACTAATTATACAATAGACTTCTCGCTTCAAAAATTTAAACAATAGAGATAAAACTTCCAAATATCAACAATTTAAAATTTCAACATAGTTTGTTAAGACTGTTTAAGTCACATTCCCCAAAGAAATAACGACGAAGAAGCGTTTTCTTTAATTTCAATTATTAACGACGAACAGTGTTGGATCATGGGGAATTCCATGCTGAAATGGATAGCCTTTAGTTTCAGAGGTTAGTTAATGACCGTTAACTTCACGCCGTATGAGTATGCTAATGCACCTAAAACATCTATTATGCAAGTAACGTGGAGAAGGTTTACTGGTAAATATAAGCCAAGTTCTGCATAATGAATTGGTGTCTGAAGATAGGTGATTTTTTTAAAAAGTGTTTTTTGTCAAAGAAAATCGTAGTATGCTATTGAAAAAACTTGCAGTAAATGTAAACGCATAAATAAAATTTGTGAATAATGCAATAGAAATAAAAGGTATTGGTGTTTTTTTGATGTTTCTTTGATTGAATGGGGTCACCTTGTTTTACTTTAACACAATGTTTATCAACCTATTTTGTCCCATCGACCTGTAAATGTAAAAACATTTCGACGGCGAGTCAGTTTTTTTGTCGTTCTTTTTTTTTTCTTTTTCTTTTTTCTTGACAGCTGCGCATTAATGAACGACACTAACCTTTCGAAGAAATTGTTTTTAAGCACGATGAACTTGTCTAAAATTATCGTTTAAATCTTCTGCGTTACTCATGTTTGATTAATTTTAATGTATAGACATAATAAAAAGAAAAAAAATTGCTAAAGATTAAAAAGTTTAAAAAACAGTTGGCGAAGAATTTAACGTTATAGAAAAGTAACAAAAAAAAAAAAAAAAAAAAGACACAAAAAATCTTTATTTATTAAGAACTTCAGTTTAAAATCATTTGACATACGTTATTATACCCTGTATGAAGCTTTAAAGCATTGTATAATAAGAATAATCTTTACATAATAAAATATTATTTGAGCTATGTAATCTTAAGTTTTTTTTTTCTTGCCTATCCAGTGATCAGAACTTGCTATGAAACTTTACAATTTTAGTGAGCAGGGTTATAGTTTTGGGGGAAAAATATTTTCTTATTCATACATTGTTATACAATTAAAAGTGACACAGAATACTGCTTTGGAAATGTAATGCGCAGCGTCTGCGGAAATTTGTTTCTGAGGTATTAGGAGAAACGCGTTTTGGATTCCCCACAAATAAGAGGGAAATTTTCGAATTTTACTTTTTTTTCGCGCTTGCACAATGAAGCTAAAGTACAATAGCTGACAAAAATGTAACAAAAAAAAAAAAAAGGAAATGCAGATACTGCGTTTTACTTTTCCACGGCAGTATAGGTTTCAAACCTTTCAATGTAATTGGTTTCCTTTTTCTGCTTCACATCAATTATTCTTTGAAATGAGATGATATTCCTGTTTTTTTTTTCTACTTTTTTATATTTTTTTAATCTTGTTCATACGTACCCCAGGCTTTTTAACATGTGCCCCCTTCATACGGGAACGCAAGAAAACTTAAAGACATTTTTATAAAAATACCATGAAGAAAAAAATAATATTAAAAAAAAAAATCTTTAAAAAATCCATGACAGAAAAAAATTGTTTAATCATGGGGACAATTTTTCTCTGAAAAATTGATAATTTTTGACAAACAAAAAACTGAAAAAAAAAATGTTCATATGAACCCCTTTCCTTACTACTTAGAATGGGGTTGTTTCTGTTGGTATATTTTGATTCCGGGCATTGGTTTAAAATCTTCAAGCAGAAGAATATTATTGCATTATGTATGCAAATTAGTTTCCTCATAAAAGAAGAGGCAATTCTGTGTTTTGTTAGGATTGAGATTCTGAATTGTTTTTATGCTGTCTTTTATTCAAGCTGTACTTGTTTTTAATAAATATGCTACTGTTGTGTAATTTATTTTTTTTTTTTTAACGACGAAGCTACAACTCTGCTATGTTGGAAATTTTCCAACAGTTTCCATCAGTTAAAAGTACTACTTTTAGTCACTAAAGTTGATAGAATGAGCAAAAAAAAAAAAAAAAAAAACACATGGAACGAGGAAAATCTTATTTTCAAAACGTTTAATTTCTAATTACTTTTAAAAAATGTCCAATTTTTTAATCAAGGGGTGGTCTTTATGCCGTCACAAGTGGTGAACTTTGGCGGCACTCCACTGGTGCTCTGAGTGCTAACGCTTGCTAACTTCCGCGTTTCCAGCTTATGGTATTTCAGAAGCGAATTAAATGTTGCGCTCTACGCTTTCTATCAACCATATCGTTGCCTGTACATGGGAGTAATGATGCAAATTAAATATTGTGCTCTGCGCTAATGGCATCAGTGAATCGCATTTGATCACTTGTGATGTCATGTGCAGAAGCGTAAGAAATGAAGTTGTATCTGCGCACCGAATAAGATATATATATTTTTTAAATGTTAAACTTTGTCAAGTTATTTAAAAAATTCTCAGATCCTATTTTTATAAACGTGCTCTTTCAGAAAAAAAAAGTACTTTTAAAATTTCAGAAATGACTCCACTACTGCAAATTTTAAATTATAAGCTTTCAAGATACTTCAAACAGTTTTAAGTACTCTAACAAATACTCCATTTCTGTTTGAAACAGAGCTTCCTAAATGCTTTGTCTAGGTATATTCTACTGCAAAACGTGCTAATACAACATAACATTCTACTATAATCAACGTTAAAACTGCAATTGTCTCTCCGTCCACTGCGACTTCTATTAAAGTAATCCAAATCTCCCCATTTTGAGCCCTGGGAGTTAATCAATTCGCGTTTTCATTTCATAGCGTCGGCATAGTTTTCTTCATCGCGCTGACAGCAATTCGAATGTTTGTTAGAGGATTCGTATAATATTTGCGTAATTTATTGATACCATTGTGGGGCAATTTCTTTGTGTAACAGGCGATTGTTGTATATTCTCAGGAGAAGAACGGAGAGAAGTATTGTCTCCTCAACTGCTATAAAGTTGAAATGAATACAATGCTCTATGCATTTGCAAACAAGAAATTTGTATGCATATATTTACACCTTATTCATTGGATTTTAAACTTTGGCATTTAACTGTTTTACTGGGTGTCTGAAAAATGCACGACATATTTTTAAAAATCATAAAAAGCAACAAATTGTCGTAGAGATATCTAGTGGCGTCACTACGAGGGGGGGGGGGGGGTCCGCTCCGAGTTTCACCCGTCTGGGGGTGACGTCGAAAGTGGAATTTTAAGTTTCTGAAAAATATGAAGCTAAAATGCATTTTTTAAGACTGCAAATTTGGAAAATTTCCGGGGGGACCCTCCCCTCCCTCTGAGTTCCTCACATCGTGGAGTGAATACTATGCTTAGGATTAGGTTCATATTGTCAATACTTAGACTGACAATTGTATGAATTTCATGCTTACATAGAAAAGTAAAACCTTTTTTTTCTTGCGTTTATGTGTGTGAGGGGGGGAGGGTTTGGGTAACACCACAAATTACCGACCCGGGTGTCAACCACGCTAAGTACACCACTGTATATGCGGTTTGCGCCAAAATACTTCAAAGGTTTAAGAATTTTTATGACATTGTAAAAAAGTATAATTCGCTGTATCGTCACAGTAAGAAAAACAAACGTAGTGTGAGGTGTTTAATCATTTCATTAAACTGAAAGCAATATCTTTCATTACTCGAGTTCAATGTGTGCACCGTTTGTTTACCTGGAATGAACTTGAGTACCGTTGAGATGCAGTTCGAAAACATACGGTGCACACATTAATTTCTGGTAATTTAAGTTATTAAAGTTATTGCTTTTATTTTTTTTCACTTTTTTACGATGTCATTGAAAATTCCTGAACTTGTGAAGCATTATGGCGCAAACTGAAAATTTATACGACAATTTTTTTCCTTTTCAATGAATTTTCAAATTATGTCGAGACTTTTCAAACACCCTGCATATTCCAGTATGACAAACCATTATGTGTCCTAATATAAGGTATCAATTTTCTTAAAAGTATTTTATATTAAAAAATATTGGTTTGTACGCGTTGTGGGGGTGATCATACGGTCACACCAGCATCACGTACAAATCATTATTTTCAAAGTACAATTTTTTTTCAGAAAGTTGATACCGGTTCCTTACATTTGAATACTATATTATAATCAAAAGTCAAAGTTTAAAAGTCTGGGAATGAAGTGCAAATATATGCGTAAAACTGTTACAGTCATGTATATGGATTGAGCAAGAAATAGGTTTTCGGTAGAAGTGGTGCTGACTAAAATTTAGAAGGTGAAAATTACATGAAACGAGAAAGATTTGTCGCGCAGGTATTTTTTATTGATGATTCTTCGTTAGTTTTTGAATTTTTAACAGCAAAACTAATTTTTTGTCTATATTATTCAAAGTAAAGGTGAGGATAGGGGGCTTTTTCTGGTAGCATGGGGTGCGTAGAAAAAATATTTATTAGTTGCAATCTCTTTTCCAGTCGCTACTTTTCTAACCAAAATATAGCAACCAAACAACATTTTTGCTTTTAAATTTCTACTAAAACATAAAAACTATCAGTTTGAAAAAAAGTTTTAATTTTTGGCAACGCAGGTGTGATTGGAGAAAGGGATCATTAGGTAAATTATCAAGGGCAACCATATGCAAAATTTTAAGGGGGGGGGGCTCAGATATTTTCCATCATGGTTTAGCTGGATATTTTCCCCATAGAAACTGATTTCAGTACAGATGAGAGTTATTAAAATTTGACATTTTTAATATCTTATTCATTAATGGATGGAGAAGAAATGCTTTTACTTTTTTGCAAAGAAAAAAGTACTAAAAGCAAAGAAGTTGTAATTTCAAAGGGGGGGGGGACTTGAGCCCCCCTTTGCCACCCCATATGGGCGCCCTTGTGAATTATTCTAAAATTTTTGGTTGCCATGTGTCGAGCAGCGGCCACTAATCTTGATCTTAATGCCAAGCACTATTTTGTGGAAGCTTTACACGACGAATTCATATCTTGAACAGGAACTGTAAAATTCCTTTGAAAAGTAGTGTAATAAAGTACTGACAGATCAACGTTATTCACGAGAGAAAGAAAAATGTTTTGGTGAACATTGATGTTAATATAAAATATTACAATGAAAAACTCCGTACTTTAGTTTCAGCGGAAACCGTATAAGCAAGCTTTACAACAAAGCTCAAGAAGTGCAATAGACGAAAAAAAGAGGAAGAAAATTGAAAAGTTTGAAGATACAGCGCTTTACCTTCCCACTACGTAATAGATCTCGTATATCAATAAAACAAACTTTTTTACAGATTGTTGTTAATATTTAATCGTTAATGTTTGCAAATCTAATTAAGTGGTTCTAATTTATATATACAAGTAAACTTAAGCAGTCTGGTTTCTGCAATGAAAATCCTTAAACAACATGTTTAGAATCAATACAAATCTTTAAAGTTAATTTGCTTTAAACTCCGAAAATAAAATGAGTTCTTTAGAAAACTGAAAGCATATCATCTGAAAATTAATTTGAATGAATGAGAAAATGCCCCATCTAGACTTTCGTTGCAGAACACTCCAGCTAGGCAACGTAGTGACAATTCACAGAGGCACTGGATTAAACCCTGAACCCATTCAACTAATTTCTGAGGCATCTAATTATGTAATTAGCTAAATGACCGGCCATTAGACTTTACGATATATCTCTGCTGCTGCAGTGTTCCACTTGTTTGAAGCGCCAAGTAGTGTCCCCGGACGCGTAATGAGTCATTTTATGGGTATGTAAACAAAGTACATTTTCTTTTCAAAATGGAATCATGAATTTTAGCAGGATTGTGAGAGTCAAATTTATTAATATTTTCTGAAATTTATTGAGTGCAAAATCAAGCTGACACAAGTATGTTAAGTGGCAAAGTTTTACAAAAATTGATTCTCGTAGCGTTTTGTATTTTCGCGTAATCTCTAAATCAGTGGTGATCGACCTTTATTTTTCCGAGGGCCGCATCTGATACCAAGATGAATATATGGGCCAGAAAACATAAAAATTAAAAATATATTTAAATATTTTCATGGACAACATGAGAAACGAGAACGAGTTCCTAACTATTCGAACGTTAGAACGGTTTTCTAACTACTCGGCTTCAAATTTGCAACAATCATTCGCAGCCTGGCACAGCAGTATTTTCTTCAGCAGTCTGCGACGCAAATTAAGAACCCAAAAACAATCAGGGGGAAAATCCGACTCCGACATTAGATTAATAATAAAATTTAAAACAGGCTTCATGAAATACTTAAAAACAAGATGCTAAGCTTAAAAACTATAAGTTCATTCTAATCGCAGAAAATACGGTACAAATTCTTGTTTGCAGAAATTAAAGAATCTTATTTTTCTCTCTTCAACTAAGAAATAGTCTGCAGACTTTGTCAGAAATCTTCGATGCACGTCGCAGCGTCACGGTGTTTCTGCTGCCGGGATTCCTAGTACCAAATGATGACTTTCTTGTTTTGGAAGGTTCCAGAATATATTTCTCGATTCGCAACATTGATCATAACAAAGGGCCACGTGAGTACGACATTAGATTGAAAATTAAATAGGTTCGAGAAATATGTACTTAAAAACAAGATGCTAAGCTTAAAAACTATAAGTTCATTCTAATCGCAGAAAATACGGTACAAATTCTTGTTTGCCGAAGTTGAAGAATAATTTTTTAACCGACGAAAAAACCGCGGAAGTTCTCAAGTCGACCCGTATATATATATATATATATATATATATATATATATATATATATATATATATATATATATATATATATATATATATATATATATATATATATATATATATATACATATATATATATATATATATATACAGGTAGTTATCAAAATAATGGAAACACCTGTGAATAAAAGTGATATTTTTGACTGTACTTCGTAAGTAATAAAGAATAAGACTAGATGTCTGGCTTTTTTATAAGTAGCAATGTACATATTCAGTTAGTATATGGTGACTCAATTGAAGCTCTGGAAGTCTTGATTTTTTTTCAAGCGCGTGAAATGTCGGACCTCTTTAATTTTAAAAGAGGCCAAATTGTTGGAGCACGTCTAGCTGGAGCGAGTGTAACTGAAGCATATCACCTTTTTGGCGTTTCTACAGGTACAGTATCTAAAGTCATGACAGCATACGCACATCACGGTAAGACAAGCTCAGGAAAGCAAAATAGTTGATGGAAAAAGAAGCTCAGTGAAAGAAACCGACGCATATTGAAGCGGATTGTAATATCTAAAAAACGAGCAATAGCAGCAAAATTGACCACAGTACTCAATCACCATCTGGGTTCACCAGTGTGAGTAATTATAGTCAAAAGGCATCTTTATTGACAGAATATTTAGGCAGAGTTGCGATTTCCAATACCACACTTGTCTCAGTGTTTACATTATTTTGATAACTACCTGTATGTATATTTTTTTTTATGTATCACCACGTATAACCTTTTACAGAATAGTCTGATTTGGATAATTCTTTTTTATTAGAAAGGGTATACCCCGAAGTTGGTCCCATATAAATTTGAAAAAAAAAAAAAAAAAATCCTATTCTAAAGGTGGGGAAAAGGGGGGTGATTTGTTGTTCACTCACAGATTATTTAATGCTGAGTTGGGTATCACAAAAAAAAAAAAAAAAAAAAAAAACCCTCACGACGAATGAGCTTTAGACTTACTTCAGACCTGTCTGTCTTTCGTGTGTACTGTCGTGGGCAGGTAAACGGCAGTATAAATGAGTTTTCGAGATATCTGAAGAAATGTGTGAGATTCAATACTAACAATAGGAAAATGTTTTAATTAGACTTTTTTTCAGCGGAAAACCAAATAAGCAAGCTTGTACAACAAAGCTAACGTACAATAGATGACAAAAATGCAAAAAATTAAAAGATTGCTGTTGCTGCCCTTTACCTACCCACGGCAGTGTAGGCCTCTCAATCTCTGGTATTTGTGATTAGGATTAGTTTTTAGTGCCAGTCGTTTAAAATATTTTATATTCAGGATTTGAATGAAAAATAGGGTGAAGTTTAGTGATGTTGACATACTATTATTGAATTATATTTACACTAAAAAGAATGAAACATAAATTTTCAAAAAAAAAAAAAAAAAAGAACCGACTTCAAAAACTGCAGCTGGAAATCGCTCTAAAAAGTAAAAATAACTTCCTTCTTTAAACAGCATCTCTACTACTTTTTAAATATAAATTTTGAAGTCGGCGCAAAAACAGTAGATAAATTCATAATTAAACATAATTCAATTACAAATGTAAATTTTAATGGACCCAGGTTCTTCAATAGAATTCGCACATAACATTTTTAACAATATATTTGTGTATCGATATAAATGCTTCGTTCGAATTTTCACCGGTTTTCATGAAAAATGTAAATTAAAAATGATTACACATCATTTTCCCTATCATTTTTGCTCCGACTTCAAAAATTATGTTTAAAAAGTAGTATAGATGCTGTTCAAAGAATGAAATTATTTTTACTTTTTAGAGCGATTTCTAGCTGCAGTTTTTGAAGTCAGTTCTATTTTTTTATTTATTTTTTTTTCTCTCTCCACTAAGAAATAGTCAGTAGACTCTTTCATTAATTTGCCACACACGTCGTAGTGTCACTCTGCTTCTGTTGCCGGGATGGGTTTCGTAGTAAAGCTTGACCACGAATAGATGGCGGATGACCTTGAATCGAAACATTATTTGTATCATTCGTAATAGGTAGAATCTGCCAGAAAGTACCGAATAGTAAGAACACGGTCTCACTAATCTTATCTATTCCAAAATAATACCAAAAAACCAATCACAAATAATACAAATGAGGCTTTTGCTTCAAGGTCATCTGCCTTCTTTTCACGGTCAAGCTATACCGAATGAAGGCTCTCTGTTGTTTTGGAAGGTTTCAGAATATATTTTTTCGATTCGTAACGTATTGAACATAACAACGGGCCACATGAATCAGCCTTGTTTCGCGTCAAAGAAATGTTATAAATTCAAATTTTCTTACCATACATTTAACTTCCTTAATACTTTCCGAAAGTCGTAGTGCAGCGAAACCAATTGATCTAAACTTTGGGTATTCTTTCTTGTACGCTGTTAAAAATTCAGGAAACTTTTATGGTAAATATTGCTGTAAAATGGAGTGTTTACAGTACAGAAAAAATTACAGCAAGTTGAACAGAAAAAAAAAAACTATTGCAGCGCCAATTGATACACCACGTGACTTACAGTGGGAAACACATAGGCGTACTTCCCTCACTCGACGTGTCCCGGCTCGTATGGTGGTTAGCAAGGCCGCCTGCCAATACGAAGGTCTCGAATTCGAGCGTTTGTTACTCGCATTTTGCGTTTTTTAACTCTCGTTTATTTTACCGTAAAATTTTGCAGTAAAATAATTACGTTAGAAATTACGGCAACATGGATGCCCGTAACTTTTACCGTGAAATTTCAGGATTTTTTTCAACATTGTAGAAATTGTTATACAAGCGCACTTTGACAAACACAGGAACATTTAACTGACAACTAATTAACACATCAACTACATGGTTAGATAGCAAAAAAAAAAAACTTGTTAGATAGCAAACACAACATGCATAAGATTTCATTACTACATACGAACAGGCGCGAAATATCTAACTGCGATGAACTACTTAAGAATGCCACGAGGGGCTCAAGTTCGGGTGATTTAAAGAAAATCAACTGCTTAGTTCTTAGGGGTGTTTTTAATACGCTTCGTGGGCTACATCTCGCCCAGGCGCTATAAATTGGGCACCACTGCTCTAAATTATAATCCTATGCCTTCTTTTGAAGTGTTTTTTTTTTTTTTGCTTTAAGCTTTTTTTTTTTAGCAACATTTAGTATTTGCAGCAAATTGTAATTTTTTACAGTATTTTCCTCAAGATTTGATAAGAAGTTTTCAGCCAAAGAATATACTTTAAAGAGTTTTTTTTAAAAAATCATGCGTATTTGTACTGATTTAAGGAAGGATGGAGATAATGTTTGGTAAGTAAATGTTGTTAGCTGACAGCAAAGCACCCTGAATTTCTGAAATTTTTCAAAATTAAATAACAGATTTCAATATTTAGCACAAAATTGCTCAAATGTGGCAACTAATTTTAGACAAAATTTACAGCCTAAACGTAGCGACTAATTTAAGAAGAGGAGAACATGCTTTTCTGTATGATGTATTTACTTCTGATATTAGTGAAAGCACTTTCATGTCAAAAGTGTGAAATCTGTGACCAGAGAAACATATATATTTAAAAATAAATATGAAAACTTTCTGCTAAATTCAGAAAGCAACATAATTACCGTTAGTTTAATACGACAACTTAATCCAACTCCATGGTAATAAATCACTTGCATAGAGAATACTTCCACTGACTGTATACCATTTCCAAGTCTCACTATCACAGCTATAAATATCGTTGACGCTTATATCATATCTTTGAAAGGCACATTCTTCACAGTTGAGTTAGTTCTGCGTAGCCATTTTGTATGTCACTTTGTAACGAAAGGAACTTTTGGAAGAGCAGTCTGCTGTGAGTTTTAGGTTGAAGTGGTGCAATTAGAGTGCTGCATATTTATGTGAATCGTAGAAATGTGTGTTAAATTGTATGAATTCCATATTGTACATGGTGCAATTTATTTGAAGAGCAGCCGAAAACGAGTGCTGACTCAAAACTTTGCATGCTCGTAAAAACATTATTGAAAGCATTTTAGCAGCATTTTTCAAAGTTTGGCAGCAGATATTTGGGCAATTTTTTCCCACTAAATTTAACTTTTGTGTATAGATTCAAAACTAGCGGTACCCGCGCGGCTTTGCCCGTAGTAGAAAATTAAAAGGTTATTTGATTCGCTTGTATATTTACAAATAATGGATGATGAATTTCTTGCCAATTTGATATGTTTAATTGCTCGCTCATGTTCCGGTTTCACATTATGACAATTTGATAATTTACTCGTCCACGTTATGATAATTTGCTCGGTAAAATGTTCTTAAAATTGGAATAGAAAAAGAACAAAATCAAATTTTCGAAAAATCGCTTTGAGATGCACACCCCCATGCTACAAACTAGTTCTGTGCCAAATTTCGTGAAAATCGGCCAAACAGTTTAGGCGCTATGCGCGTCACAGAGAGACATCGCGGCAGAGATCCGGACAGACATCCCGACAGATATCCAGACAAACTTTGAGCTTTATTATTATTAAAGAAGAGATGTTAAAAAGCTTATATGAACCTGCTATCCTTTTATTCTAATTGCTTTTGGTCGGAAACCTGGAATTAAAATTTGCGAGTTTTCAGGGGTAGATACATGGGGAGAGTCATGGGAGCATGACCGACTCACTAAACCGTCGATAATTTTATCCATGCATCCTTATTTTATGTAATCACTAGTGGCACCTGCACGGCTTTGCCCGTAGTAGAAAATTTAAAGGTCATTTGGTTCGCCTGTATAATAACAAATAATGGAGGATGAATTTCTCGCCAATTGGCTGTGTTAAATGGCTCGCCCATGTTACGGTTCCATGTTATGATGATTTCGTAATTTACTATTCCACGTTGTGATCATTTGCTCGGAAAGCGTTTCTTAAAATTAGAATATAAAAAAAAACAAAATCGAATTTTCAAAAAATCGCTTCGAGGTGCACACCCCATGCTACAAACTAACTTTGTGCCAAATTTCATGAAAATCGGCCGAACGGTCTAGGTGCTATGCGCGTCACAGACATCCTACAGACAGACTTTGAGCTTTATTATTAGTAAAGATAATTTAAAAATTGAATACAAGATGGATGAATTTAAAACATCATGCATCATATTATTACACATTGCTTTTAAATAATCAATGGATAAAATGAAAGTATTTTCAATAAACATTTGAATTCATTAATTGCTTGATTTAGTAAATATTTGAAATAATACTTCTTTTCATTGCTTCTGAAATTAAATAAAGTTTATACCCTGTTATACGCCTTTCTCTTGGCTGATTGATGCGTTTGATTGACACTCAAAAACTTCTAGAAATTATCCGCACCCGCACCCGACACTCTGTATTTTTTAGCTTGACCCACCCCCCTTTAAAATGCTAGTCTGTATCTGCCCCTGCGAGTTTTGCTTAAAATATTTTTTTCTCTCTCTGAGATGGTCTCTACAGTAGTTCATTATTTACGCACAAATCAATAAAAATAGACGAAATAATGAGCGAGAGAGACTCATGCTTAAACTTCTCCATCTTGTTAATTAAATGAGTAATTCGATATTCTCACAAAATATGCTTCACAGAGTGGGCAGCCTTAAATCAAAACCTATTTGCATCAAACTGGAGGGAACCTTTCAGAATTGCAAACTCAAGCACCTCTACCCGTGAATTATCGAAGCCACCTCTAATAACAATGGTTATCCGTTTTCCGATATCGCTGACACTTTTCATTTAATTAAATTTCCAAATTTGTGGTTTGTAATGAAAACGGCTTGATACCAGTTTTCATTTCAAATAACTTGAAATTAATCACTTGGCGCTCTCACTTTGGAATAAAGCAATATTGAGTGACTAAAGTTGACTTTTTGCACTGCACTACATTTTCCTTCTGTGACCCATATTGTTTCCTCTTGTAGCTTTTAACTGAATATAAACTAAGAGTAAAATGTTGATTATTGAATGAAATTATGTTTATACTAGTGGTACCCGCATGGCTTTGCCTGTAGTTGAAAAATTGAAAGATCATTCGGTTCGCCTGTATGTTTACAAATAATGGATGATGAATTCCTCGCCAATTGGCTATATTCATTTGCTCTCCCATTCCACGTCATGATAATTTCGTAATTTACTCGTCCAGCTTATAATAATTTTGCTCTGGAAAATGTTCTTAAATTGAAATAGAAAAAGAATAAATTGAATTTTTGAAAAATTGCTTCGAGGTACACACCACATGCTACAAACTAACTGTGCTAAATTTCATGAAAATCGGCCGAACGGTCTAGGTTCTGTGCGCGTCACAGACATCCTACAGATATCCAGACAGAGAGACTTTCCGCTTTATTACTAGTAACTAGTGGTACCCGCACGGCTTTGCCCGTAATAGAAAAATTAAAAGGTCTTTTGGTTCGCCTGCATATTTACAAATAATGTATGGTGAATTTTCTCGCCAATTAGCTTGTAACCATGTTACAGTTCCACGTTATGGTAATTTCGTATCTCGCCAATTGGCTTGTGCCCATGTAACGGTTCCACGTTATGATAATTTCGTAATTTACTCGTCCATCTTATGATATTTTTGCTCTTAAAATTGGAATAGAAAAAGAACCACATCGAATTTTCGAAAAATCGCTTCGAAGTGCACACCCCCATGCTACAAACTAACTTTGTGCCAAATTTCATGAAAATCGGCCGAACGGTCTAGGCGCTATGCGCGTCACAGACATCCAGACATCCTACAGACATCCTCCGGACAGAGAGACTTTCAGCTTTATTATTAGTAAAGAAGATTGAAAATGGTGACTTTTGCGCGGATTGAAAGTTGGAAGAAATTAATTTTAGGCACATAAAAGTTACTGGCAAATATTTCGAAGGTAGAAGAACCAATTCTTCAATGTACAAAATCTGACATGTGAAATACGATAAGGAGCAGTAAAGCAAGTCCCGTAGATTCATGAATACTACAGGGTTCTCGGGAAATATTTGCAACTAGTGGTTCCCGCACGGCTTTGCCCGTAGTAGAAACATCAAAAGGTCTTTTGGTTTGCCTGTATATTTACAAATAATGTATGGTGAATTTTCTCGCCCTTTGACTTGTACCCATTTTACGGTTCCACGTTATGATAATTTCGTATCTCGCCAATTGGCTTGTGCTCATGTTACGGTTCCACGTTATGATAATTTCGTAATTTACTCGTCCATCTTATGATATTTTATTACTTAAAATTGGAATAGAAAAAGAACCACATCGAATTTTCGAAAAATCGCTTCGACGTGCACACCCCCATGCTACATACTAACTTTGTGCCAAATTTGATGAAAATCGGCCGAACGGTTTAGGCGCTATGCGCGTCACAGACATCCTACAGACATCCAGACCTTAGAGCTGGAATAAATGGAGGGAGTAAGTCTAATCATTGGCTTAGCAAAAGCTGACCCAAAGACCCCAAGTCACGTGACTCATCATCGACGAATAGTTGGCACGTTCTGCGTGAAACAAGCGAAAGAAACCTGATTTCATCCAATGCTTTGCTTTAAAATCTGTCACGTGACTTGGGGTCTGGGCTTCACCGAATGAAAGTCTTCACTCCCTCCATTATATCTCTTCTCAATGATCCAGACATCCTACAGACATCCAGACATCCTCCGGACAGAGAGACTTTCAGCTTTATTATTAGTAAAGATAAAGAAAACTTGCAAGAGGTGTACGAAACACATTGATAATTCGGAATTCACATAGCATTTCATGGTCTGACATTTCTCCTTCATGCGATAGAGGGCGTTCCGTGAAAATTCAAAAGCGTAAAAGTTTTCCCTTGGGTGTTACAAGCTTTGAAGCAGTTCATTTAAAAAGATAAAATCAAAGTATAAAAACAAAAAAAGTTACAAAATTACTGCATACGCATATTTTTACTCTTTTTATGCATAAAACGTCTTGAGCTTTCGAAGCTAAGAAGTAGTCACCAAAGAAACACGTTTGTATTTTTACAGAAAAGAAGTTAATTGTATTACCTTGGCAGTATTTCGCGGAAAGACTACGAATGCCTGAAATCCAGCTTTTCCACTTAGAATCCAAAAGGAATACTTAAGTGCTTTCGAACTCCAGAAGCATCTCTTTAGCACATCTAAGATCTACAGGTTGTCCTGAAATAGACTAACTGTTTTCCAAAGTTTAAAAAAGGAAAACAGTTAATAATTTAAAAAAAATCTTGCAGACAATTCATGTGGTGGGGCTGTAAGAATTTTCCTACCCAGAATTACAAGTTTTAGTACAAAAATTTTCCAATAGATGGCACTGCAGACAGTAAGCCCTTAAATCAAAGAAAGAAAGAAAATTACATCATACTTTTTCAAAAAATGTTTTTAATGAACAAAAACACAAAACAATGTTTTCAAAAAATGTCAGTCGTCGGCTTCTATCGCATGTTACAATTGGTGAAAAATTCGTTGAATTTTAATGCTTCCTGTTAGATTTTCGGGTTTATTATAAAGAACGACGCCATCTGCTGAAAAAATTTCGAAATAAAATTTGGAACTCATGGGAGAAAAAAAAAATTACGGTCCATCACATGAATTTTCTACAGGAATTTGTTTTTTAGCCTACTTTCCCAGTAAAAGTCAGAGAAAGAAGAAAAAAGCATGAAAGAAGGCTTAATGCATCTTAAAAATATCCCGAAAAACAAAAAAAAAAAAAAAAAGTCAAAAATAAATAAAATAGTTAGATAAATATTGAAAAATATTAAAAATTGGAAAGTAGGGTATTGAGATGGGGAAAAATGTCTGTCTGTCTGTCTGTCAGTCCCCCCTAATAACTTTTGAATGAATAGTCCGATTCGAACAATTTTTTTTTTGGTAGAAAGATCTCGGCGAGGACATCTCATTCCTATAATTTATTTTTGATTTTAACATTTTTTTGTTCAATTTTGAACAGTTCACAAAAACTTAACATTATCGCCTACTGGGAAATTCAAAGCAAAAATAAATCTTGAACTTAGAGGTGAAGTGACTTCAAACAAACTTTGTAGGGAAAAGCTTTTGATGAAAAACATGTATAATAAATATCTTTTTGGTTTGAGCAAGTGTTCGTTCAATTATGAACAGTTCAAATCTCTTAACATTAGCGCCTACGGGGAAACTGAAAATCAATATAGATTCCGAACTTAAAGGCGGATTTACTTCAAACAAACTTCGTTGGAAATAGCTCTTGACGACCTACTCCCGACTCCGATAATTTTGGTGCTCCTGACTCCGACTCCGACTCCTGTGCCCGAAAATTACTCGGACTCTGACTTCCCGACTTTGAATCTGACTTCGTAGCTTTGGCAAAAATTTATGCACGGAGGAAAAATGGCTGACTCCTCTTGGAAATTCGACTCTGACTCCAACTCCTGTATCAAATAATAAGTCCTACTCCGTCTCTGCAAATATTGGCAGACTTGCGGACTTTTTGGGGAAATGACCGATTCCAACTCCGAGTCTTTGAAGTTAAAACTTTCCCAAAATCAGGTGGACTCCGACTCTGACTCTACAGTCATGGTTTTTACTGTGAAATAATTGTTTTAAATATATTTTGATTTTATTTCCAAGCTAAAATTTTAATTTATGTATTCATTTTTTGGCAGAGAAATCCTTTATGTTTCTACATAAAGATATGCGCAGACGATTTTTTTTTTCGACAATGAAAATTATTTCTTTAAGTTGACATTTTATTGTTTTTATTTATTTTTCAAAGTACATTAATTCATTCTTAAAATCTTTTTTTGGCAACAGGAGAAAAACGAACTTTTTTTTTTTTTTGGATGTGATTATTTTAATGAGCTTTTAATTTGAAATCTTTTTTTTTTCCTTTTTGAAAGCGATTGAAAGTTTTTTTTTTTTTTTTTTTTTTGATTGAAAAAAATGTATTTAGCTGCTTTGTTTAAAAGGTGCTGCTATTTTATTTGTACTTTTATTTTTTTTTACGTATCTAATTCTTTAGTTGAGCGAGGCATACTTTATTTCTCGAAATGAGCTTAAAATATTAAAAAATATGTTTGAAATAATTTACGATTTTAGCTAATTTTGAGAATACTGATTAGATACTAGAAAGTCAATATTGGTATACGGGAAAGTAGGCTCGTTTAGTTCTAGACAGAACTTCTTGCTATATAAATTTTTGAAGTCAGCTTATTTCAGGACACCTGTATTTATGACTCTGCAATGCTATGGGGTTCGTAGTCGCCAATGTATCTCAGATACTTCCAGCAAGTTTGAAAAAATACAAACTGCAGAGGATGAAGTAGAAAAAAATGGTGAGGCTTCACATGATTGAGTGAAAGAGCTAGTTCTAAGTTTCAATTGGATTCCACTAGATGTCTCTGCATGCTATCATATGTGTTGTTATTCAGTTAGTCCAAATAGCTATCAAGGGAGAGGTGACTTTATGATTGCGCCAGACCTTACACCGTGTGATTTCTTTTTTATTCTGGAGACATGTAAAGAATACTGCCTTTAAACCTCCGTACCTGCTAATCTTGACCAACTGTAAAATTGGATCACTGCAGCAGTTGTTACTGTGGTTCCAGACATTCTACAACGTGTATGAGATTGAATACATTTTTCATATGTTTCAGAAGTATGGAGAAAGGCACAGTGAAAATCTTTAAAAATGATGTAAGTAAAAAAAAATATATGTATTTTGTTATATTTTTATTTTAAAAATATATATACGTTTGGAATCCCACCATTTCTTCTGATCCACTCTGTAGATTTGGGACAAACTGTTATACAATAAACAGTCCACAAAATTAATGCTATACAATGCAACTGTGTTATAAAACAAACAAAATGAATAATTTGTGCACTACAACTAAAGAACAATAAAAAATTTTGGACAATATTTCTTCAGGTGGTAGATTTGTATCAACTGTGATTATTTTGTTTGAAAAAAAAAATAGAAAATGTAATTTTGAGTGATAGCAGACTATGATCGAAATTTAAATTTTAGTCATAAAAATGCTGTTTTCTACACGCCTTTAGAAAAATCTTGCTCTCTCTGTATTTTTTTTTAAAACATTTTGTTGTTGAACATTTGTTACTTGACACAAATTTTATTTTCGAAGTAGACCGTGCAACGATACCAACGCAGCTAGTAGAAAAATAAAACAGGAAGCTCACAGCAGTCAAAATACTTGAACATAGCAGCATAGTAAAATCACCTCCGCAACAGGGTATCTAGCGAGAAAATTATTAATATATTTTGCCCATCCCAGAATTTGCGCTAATGCGTTTAATTTTAAACCACAAATCAGACTACATTTATATCAGATGTAGTAAATTAGAGAAACAGCTAATCTCTTCAAATTAGTTGACACATTCATAAATCACACCGTGTCTAATTAACAACGTAATATCATCCGGCTTTTCTTCTCGTTTCAAAACGACATGTGATTTATTCGTGATTCGAAAACTTGAGCATTTATCCAAAACGAGTAATTACTGAATGTACGGAGGAATATTTAAAAATATTCTGATGCCATACAACCAACGCTTCGGAGCACTGGTTTGCCACGTTTGAATACTGTTTCATAATATTTCATATTGAGCTCATTGCAATATTTTATCGTAAGCTCAAAGCTTTATTTACGTGAGATCTAAATGACTCTAAAATACTTTAGTAGTGATCTGATAAAGTTATTGCAAAATGTGGATTTAGGAAGGAAACTTGCTTGTAGTGTCTGATTAAAATTACAAAATAAAAATGTACTAATTGATGTTTTGGATAGAACTGATTAAAAGGAGAATGCATCCATATAAAATATAAAATTTGAAGCATGTATTACCTTGTTTCTATATTCTGCGAAGAAACAAGACAAGGTCTTAGATTATTCACAGAATATGGAACAAATTTATAAAAATTGGAGAACTTTCGTAAAACGATATGTTAAATTTCACGTTAATTTGCACATACATAAAAGATAAAAATTATTTTTATAAACGGCTACAGTGACTGTTTCAATCGTGGTCTGCATTTCTTTACTCCATAAGTGGCACACACAGGAAGTTTTCAAAGAGGGGGGGGGGGGGGAAGGGGAGTCCAAGATCGAAAATACACCATTCTCATATTATTAATTAAACAAGCATCAAAACATACTGCTTTAATTTTATCGATAGCAAAAAACATTTTAAAAAAATGAGTAACTACTTAGCACTAGTTAATAAAATAAAAAAACACCAGAAAGCACAAAAATAATTTTAGTTACTTTTTTCAGAATAAAAAGTATATACAGCGGTGTAGAATAATCATTTTAGAACTAATTACGTTCATATACAGTTCGATTTTGCAGGGGAGGAAGGAAGGAAAATAAATTTTATTTTTTCATTTATTAAATCTGAAATTGTTGTTACCTTTGCTTGGAATTATTATACGGGCTACATTAATAGGATAACAGTCAATCAAAAACACTCAAGAGCGATGGAAGGGGCCCGGACCCCCTGAACCTTTCTCTTGTGTGTGCCACTGCTTCCTACATTTATTCTAGAAAGATTTAATGTTTTCTTTACCATACTTGTCGTTTTGAAGCTTTTTTTTTTTTTTTAATGTCAAACATTAAATGGGAACTAATAATGGTACTCTATGCACAGATGTTGGATGATTTAAAAGTAAACATATCTTGAGAAGTATCCAAAACAGAAATATATTTTTTTTTTTCTTATATGTATCGAATGATTTAGAAAAAGGGTCAGCAATCACGTTTCATTAAATGAACTTGCTTGGCTTCATGGAGAATGGACATGACCGGCTTTCGAAACGACTTACCTTTGAGCAAAGCAATGAGGACTGCTTGATCCAATTCCTGACACGGACCTTCGCCCATTCGGAAGACAGTTATCTGGAAAAAGAGAAGACATAAAAGTAACTAGCCCATAAATAACAATAAGTACATTTGTCAGCCTTAGGAGTGCTGTCGATGTGACGATTCAAAGATTCTAGTTTTCGATTGAGAAATGGAAATCGTCTAGATATTTTTTAATGTTTGTTTTGTTTGTTTGTGCGTGTGCGAACTCAGAAATATGAAATATGTACAATAAAATCCTGATTTTACGTCCCATGAATCTACGTTGTTCCCGCATTTTACGTTTATTCATCAATTTCGCTGCTATGTATTTCCTGTAATTTATGTTTTTTAAACCATTCCCTTGATTTTGCTGCTATGTATTTCCCGTATTTTATGTTTTCTAACCCATTCCCTTGATAAACGTAACGTAAAATAGGAGCTTCAATCTATTTGTATGAAAGTTTTAAAAAGAGCAACATGTCCCTCATCTAGAGCAGCTAAAATACATTAAAAAAATAGAAAGAGAATAAATTAAAAAATGTAAGTTAAAAAATTATTATAACTATTGGTTGAAGAGTTATCTTTAATGTTCTTTCTGGCCCCTATACAGGCACTAAATTAGTTCATATAACTGAAACGTGCATAGGCGGATTCAGGACTGAGTTCCTGAAGGGGGGGGGGGGGGGCAGGATTTTCTTTTTTTTTAAAGCAACATTTTTATTGCCTCTCACTCCTATGTTTTTGTCTGTTTCCTGTGATGCATAAGTCCATCCTTTTACTTTTTTGTGGGTCTTTTTCATTAATGTGTTTTCATGCTGTCCTTTTTGAATTGACCTTGAGAGAGGGAGCTGGTATCAAGAGAGTGACGCAGGGCTCCCTTTTAAATGGGAAATAGAATATCTCCAATTTTAGGGGACCGGGGGGTTTCTAACCCGGAGGAAATTTTGTAAAATGTATATAAAATTCTGCATTTTGTAGCCTTATAAAGGTTAATTGGATTGACATAGAAATTGATAACTAGATTATACAGTTACACAGTATTGTTCAAACTTTGTAAGAAACATAAACTAGTTTTCTCACTGCAACAACCTTTTTTTATAAGTAGTGCAGAAAACGAAAAGGAATAGAGGTAGTGTATCATTTTTTTTCCTGGCTAAACAGATTAACAATATGCAGTAGAAGTAATTGGAGCCTACTTTGCTTAAGATTTTCAAAGACTTATCTAATTATTTTCAAGGACTCTAGAATAAATAAAATTATTTAACGCACTTCATTTGTACTTTCCAGTCTCTGGTATTTTAGTACTTGATTGTAAATTTTTGCAGTCCTGTTCTAACTTTGGGAGAAATAGCTATTTTAACTTTAAAAGAAAAAAGAAACCATAGATTTCTCATGACAACAACTTTTCTTCAGTTTCAAGTGGGGCAGAAAACGAAAAGAAATAGAAGTAGTGTGTATTTTTTTTCCGTGCTAAACAGATAGACAAGATTGCAGAAGGAGTAAGATAAAAGCAATCAATGCAAAAGAATTTCCAAAATAGTGCATTCAGGATTGAATAAATAGCAAGATATGAAACATGTGAGTCACAAAAATTTATTTCAAATAATATGTTACAAACGTGAGAACCATGATTTTTACATTTTTAATACAGGATGTGGCAAGGAGCTGAATTTGACGTATGTTGGCAATCCTCCCGCTCTACCATTTGTTAGAAATTTTAAAATTTAAGGTTAATAGCCACACGTTTCCAAATATTCAAGGTTTTCAAGCACTTAAAAATGAAATTAGTTTTTTCAAGCAATTTCCGTTTTTTAACGAACAAATCATGACTTTTTTTTTTGGGAGTTAGGGACTTCAAAGCAGGGGCCCTAAGCAACAGCTTGTTTATCTCATAGGCAAATTCGACCCTATTTGTAATTCACTCCTACTTGTAAATTTTTGCTTGATTTTTGTAGTTTTTACGAAATTCGTCAGTTTTTACGGTTAAAGGATTTTTACGATTTTATGTTAGGTTTTTATAGACTTTTATAAAATTTCAGCAAATTTTTCCAAAACTTTTGATGACTCAATTATTTAGATTTCAGTAATATCAAAGACTGACTCATTTAGACTTAGATGATTATGACTTACCTTGCTTTTTAAACAGTATTTATAAAGTAAGTAAAATTGTACTCTCCTTCTAAGTAAAAAGATTCATTTAATCAGAACTCTCAGATAACTGAAATTTATTCAGTTTGCGATAGTATTTATTCTCTCTCTCTCTCTCTCTCAAAAAAAAAAAAAAAAGAGAGAGAGAAGGGAAAAAATCTTATGTTTTTTAGAATTTCTCAAAAGGCCAATTAATATACTAAGAACATAAATATTATGCACAAATAAATACTTGAAATGTGGACCCAAATCATAACGAGTAGATCGTTCTGTTAGCGTGAATGGGGGAGGGGGGAGATTTTCCCCTTTGCTTTATGTTCTAATTTGTTAAAATAATCGTCAATTATTGTAAGTGTTGCAGCTTAATGTATAGCTCGTTTAGCCTATATTTTCATTCATATACTTGCCTAAATATTTTTCAGTCCAAAATAGTGAATTTAGACACATTTTCAGCGCCCCAGTGTCAGTTGTACTGTTTGTTATTTAATGTTCGTTTTTTTTTTTCCTTTTCTTTTCTCCCATCAGAAAAGGACATTTGCTTTTCTCTTCATTTTCATTGAACTATTCAAAAAAGAAAAAGTCATGTTTTTTTTTTTGTTTTAAGATTTTGGAAGATGTGTTATTACTACATAAAATCCTCCCAAAACTGGGGGGCATTACCCCCTATGCCCCCTATAAATCCACCCATGCCCTTCTGAACTATTCAAAAAAGAAAAAATATATATATTTTTAATTTTTGGAAGATGTGTTGTTACTACATAAAGTCCTCCCAAAACTGGGGGGGGGCATTGCCCCCCTCTGCCCCCCATAAATCCGCCCATGGAAACGTGGGGGCGTATAAGCGGTATTATCAATTAAACTATAGCGGCTCATCTTTGAAATTTTCTAATTGCAAAGAAAAACTGCCAAACTGTACTATTGCACTTTAAATTAGCCTACAAACCAGCCAGCAACCATTGCACGTCATGAATGTTTTGAGCAAATGAGTGAATAGCAAAAAGAGTTTTCCAAGGAGTAATTATCAAGTTCAATAAAAGTGGAATTCTTTTTTATCTCCAAATTCATTTCAAAATTATAAAACTACAAACATCATTAAAAACACCATCGGTATTAATAATTCGAGAAGTCAATCACTACAAAGCGGAGTGCCAAACCATTGATTTCTTTCATGTTATCTAAGAATATTTCAGTGTTTTCTTTCAGTTTTATTTTCAGTAAATTACATTTCAGTTTCAATTTTTTTATTTTTAAGTTTTCTTTTTTTCTAGTACAAGCATTCCAGTTCAAGCAAAAAATTGGGTACTTACGATATAACGCCACTGCAGCTACAGATTTGGCGGTTTTTATAATATTTGGCGGTTTTCTTTCGTTACCAAAACAAGGCAACAAGAAATCCAAAAGATAACTGCGTACGCGTGCGAACAACAAATGCGCCAAATAATTAATCTTTTGGTGCACTAGCGCAATTACGTCTGTGGTGGCGTTTATACATAAATACCAAAAATTGTTTTTTCATCAATAAAAAAAATAAATAAATAAACAGTTGTTTAAAAACTCAGAAAGTTATAGTAAAAATTAGCAATACAGGATGAAAGAAGTGTTTATTTAGAGTATGGAATGAAAAAAACTTTACAAAAAGAGCAAGACATCAATTTAGTACACTTTGCGCATTTACTTCACAAGGTGATATAAATGCGCAAGATGAAGTAGCATTTATTTTAAGTTGCGTTAGGTAAGCTAGGTAATAAGTTAGGTTACATAAAAACAAGAAGAAGAGTAGAAAATGCGTTAAGAATTTCATTAAAAAAACAGTAACAGATAAGTGAAGATAAAAACCTAAATGCATACAAAACTGAAGTCTTAGTGTTGATTATCAAAAACCTCACATGATCGAGTAAAACGCATTTAAAGTTCAGATCCAAGGTATTCATTCACATAAAAGTTTTAAGAAATCATGCTGTATAGAAGCACCCACCACAGCTAATAGTATCATCTCTTGCCCTAAAACAGAGGGGAGGCTCTCCTACCACTTGTGCTGATTATCTCCAAATTTTTTATTTTGGCTCTTACATCCCTTTGCTTTTCACTGCTTTATTTGTTGTTGCTGCTGTGGCAGATTCTTTGAGGTTAGTCAGGATAGATTGCGTACTGAATTTGTTATCCTTAGAAAATTATAGGCAGCAGAAGATAGATCTTTTCGTGCAATGCAGACATATTTAGCCTCAGAGAAAATAGGATACGTCCTTTTAACGCAGTAAATAGAAAAACGCCAATCATCAAGTGCATAATTAATAAGCAACGAAATTTAGCTGATCATCTTTACTAATAATAAAGCTGAAAGTCTCTCTGTCTGTCAGGATCTCTGTGACGTGCATAGCGCCTAGACCGTTCGCCTGATTTCCACGAAATTTGGCACAGAATTAGTTTGCAGCATAGGGGTGTGCACCTTGAAGCGATTTTTAGAAAATTCGATTTTGTTCTTTTTCTATTCCATTTTTAAGAAGATTTTTCCGAGCAAAATTATCATAAGATGGACGAGTAAATTACAAAGTTGTCATAAAGTGGAACCGTAACATCTGCTAGCCAATTGGCGAGAAATTCATTGTACATTATTTGTAAATATACAGGCGAACCAAAAGACCTTTTAATATTCTACTACGGGCAAAGCCGTACGGTGTCACTATTTAATAATACAAAAGGAATTACCTTTAAGTAAAAAAAAAAGACGGATATAATTCACAAAGTGTTGCTATAAATGTGCTGCTATTTTGCAAATTTCCAAAATATAAAGTATAAAAAATAGTTAAAAATTTTGAAAACTAAAATAGAGTTTATTAGAAGATCTTGCGAGAAAATTGTATTTTCAAAAGTACTTACAAGGTCTTTGCGACGAACGCACTGCAGTAACTCCAAATGTAATTTCTCAGCATGATCTCTGGTCAAATGGAAGGTCCTTTCGATGGTCATCAATAGCTGCTCTTTTATTTCTTCTAACAGTGAGCTAAAAATATTTGAGCATAAAATTACAAAACAGCGATTTTTACTCAATAACTTAGTTCTCTAAAGCATCTGTGTGTCAAATGAGTTTCCTATACACTTAGCATTTATGAAAGTTTAAGCATTGTTTGGTTGAATGAAAATTAAGTTTTTTTTCACACAAAAGAAAAACTTGCTAACGATTTTTTCATGATACTAAAGACTTTCGCCACGTTAATATACTATTTCTATTTTTAATAGGAGCAGCATCTTGAGGAGCCGGTCGACGGTGATGGTTGCGGAAGGATGGCGGTGGGAAAATAAAATGATTAGCACGCCAAAAACAGTCAAATGAAAGCAATAAGCAATCGTGATTGCTCAAAAATTAATGAAAAAAATAAATAAAATAAAATAAATGTAAAGATTTCATTCTTCATTACACTCTGCTGAAAATTTAGAGACTTTGTAAAGTATTGTATAAGTATTCTTTTTGCTGCATTAATTTAATTAACTTAGATGCTTAGTTGCAAGGAGTTGCTGTTAGACTGTCAAAAAATCCTTTCCGTGTTTATGCAAATAACTTACGCACAATAAACTACATAATTTATTTATTTACTATGTGATAATTTTAAGAAATATTTTTGACCAAAGCATATTTCACAATAAGGTGACAATCTTTCGGAGGAAATGAATCCAAAAGCAGAAAAAAATGCCCTATTTGCAAAAATTGGAGTTCTTTTTTTCAATACCAGGTTTATAGTAAGGTAATGTGGAGGAAAGTGAAATAACGGGCAAAGTGCAATGGTGAAATACTTACTTTGTTTTTTGCGCCGCCTATTTGGAAATATTTTAACTATGTAGTACTTTATGTGGTATGTTATAGTCAGGAAAAGTTATCTCTGATGAGCAAAGCATATAATAACACAAGCAATTTTCAAAAGTTGATTGTAATTTTTTGTAGTGTGTCCAAAACCATTTCTACTACTATAGAATGATCAAGTTCTTACTAAAAACATTTTAAATTCTAATTGAAACCCACTAATATTCGTTGCAGTATTTATTTATTTAATATTAAGCTTTTTTTTACTTAAAATAGTTTGTACAATTAGTCAACTGTATTCGAGGTAAAGTGGATGAGGCAAAGTGAAATAGTTCAATTGCTTACTGCTTACTCATTTAATCATTTACAAAAGCACTTATGTTTTCATATATTAATTAGTTAATTTACATTCCTTCATTTAGTAATTCACTCATTTTCTTATTCATTCGCTATTTTATTCACTCATTCATTTTTTGTCACATATTAATTATTTATTCAGTTATTCGTTTCATCATCTCTTGATTTCTTCCTTCATTATTTAATTTACTTACCTATTAGATCAAGAATATTTTTAATTAAAATAGAAAATACTTTATTTTTCACTTCGTCCCATAAAAAGAGAGAGAGAGAGAAAATTCGCTTTTTTTGAAGGTAAATTTAGTGCCAAAAATTAAAAATAACGTTTCAAGACAAGTTTTATTATAAAAAGAATTGTTCTTTCTTGATATACCGCAATTTTCGAAATAAATTTACAATTTGTTGATTTTGAAAAGAGTAAATTATCTTAAACTATTTCACTTTCCCCCACATTCCCCTACCTTAAAACAATACTTACTCATAATCGTGCATATATCTGTGCGCGAATGCTAACAAATCGGCTGCTCTTCCGCTTCCATCACAGATGACCACTGGGACCGGAGGCGTGTCCGTCACGTACTCCAGAACTGTTCTAATGGTGTTTAAGCCGCCTTCGACAACCACGCAGACGACAGGGACACCACAAGCTTCCATTTCAGCCCCTGTAAGCCAGCAAATGCTCAGCTTTTAAACACAGTTTTTAAATGACCTTTTAAGTTGATAATGTTATAATCCTTTTTAAAGTTCGCTATATTGAAAACAGAGAGTTCGTATTTTTTATTTCCCTTTTAATTAGTTGATTGTGATTCAAGAGAAGCCTTCTCTGCCTTTTGGTGCATTGAAATTCATTTTAAACACTGATGAAAACGCTCAATTGAAGCCTTAAAACAGCTATTTTCAAAATTTTCTTGGCAATGTGTGCTTTTTTTTAGTTATGTTTTCATTTTAATCAGGCATAGGACTACTTACCAGGAAACATCACGATCAAGGAAATTCAAAAAAATTCCAAATTGGTGGCATTCGAAAGAGCATTGGAAAACATGTTTATGGCACTGAAACTACGTGCCCTCGTGACCACGTTATCGAAATATGATGTCTTAAAAATTGCCGAAATTTTTAGTAAAGTCGCCAAATTTAGCGAGTTTTGTTCAGAAATGGATGGTGCGGCGCGAATTCAACATCTGCATCTGACAAGACATTTCACTTCCATATTTGGTCACCACCAAAGCGCGTGAGAAATATCGCATTAATTCTTTACTGGGGTGACTACCATGGCGCGGGGTGTCGTGGCACAGACTGCGGCATTGAAATTTTTAGGGGCTTATGTTCCGGTATATTAACGTGCAACTGTATAGGGGAAAACGCCACAGCCCGAAATATTTGCTTTATTTTACTGTAAAAACAATGTAATTTTTTGTTATTCTTAAGACTGTCTGTTAAAAAACTGATGTTTAAAACTTTTATGCTTCTGCGGGTGAAATATTTCCACTGAAAGAGTTTATTCGATGATGAAACTGTTTTGAAAAAAATATGATAACCTTAGAGAAACGGTAAACACACTTTAAAGTCTTTTTTTTTTTTTTTTTGAAAAGTCGTAAATCTGAAGTCTTCAACAGTATCTAAATACGAAGAAAACGACATTTTTAAAGATTTCAAACCATGTTCTCAAATTAAAAAAAAAAGTCGGTTATTTCTGTCAGTTATTGCCAGTGTGTTTTTCGTTATGTGTATCGTTTTCAAGTTATGTGTAAACCCTCTAACAATTCAAATTAAAAAAAAAAAAAAACTGTATTAATTTTTATTTTGCTCGTATTTGAATTCCCTTTTAACGTGAAACATAATTGGTAAAAGTGACTTCAGTATTTTTAAAAATGACTAAATAACATGCAATATGATGTGCATTTACGTTATAGCGACTTTCAGTTGCAGTGACAGACGTTTTCGAA
This sequence comes from Uloborus diversus, assembly GCF_026930045.1. Lineage (NCBI taxonomy): Eukaryota > Metazoa > Arthropoda > Arachnida > Araneae > Uloboridae > Uloborus > Uloborus diversus. Next base: position 96,753,195 of record NC_072739.1, on the reverse strand, counting down.
CTACAGGGGTTGTTGTAATGAACGTCGACTATAAAATTTTTGATAAGAATCTGTTACGAAGTAATTTCCGACATCGTTAGTTTTGCTGTGCAAATTTTTGACATTTACTATCCGTTGTTTTCTTTTTTTTAATTATTATTTTTTTTCGATTTTAAATTAAACATTTTCGCTAGCAGTGGTCAGACAATAAAATTTCATGAATGATAATAACTTTTGAAAAAATAAATAAGAGCTGGGATACTACAATCCATGATCATGTTCTTTCAACATCAAAAACTATCCATTTTATTTTCAATATATATGCTTTAATAAGCATGTTTTGTTTTACTTATTCATATTAATTCTCGTACATAATTATTAATTACTTACAACACATTTCATTACAAGAGTACAAACTTAAATTAGTTAAGTAAAACACACTTGAAATGCACTTAAATTCTGAAATGCATTATTATCACGATTACAAAGTTAAATCCTACGTTCAATTTCGTTATAAAGTTGTAGCTCCTCTGGATAAAGCTCTCTAGTTTCCATTTCACAGGCTTCATAGTTACTTTTTAATTTTACCCACACAAGTAAAGGGTTAATTCGAAACATCGTTTACGCGCTTTGCAGATGACCAGAAATGGAAATGACAGTCTTGCTAGACGCAGGCGATGAAATCACGTGGTATTTTCCATTTCTTGCCAAGTCTTTAAATTTGGCGAATTTTCGTAAGATTTCGACAGACTTTGACCCCCCATATCTCAAAAACAAAAGGACGAGGGCACACAATATTTGGGTCAAATTTTTTTCTAAAGATACTCTTTCGAATGCGACCATTTTTAATTTTTTTCATGATTACTGAACTCGTGATGTTTCCTGGTTAGAAAAAAAAATTACATTAGCGTGAAAACAGTATTTAACAAATCCACGTACAAATTAGAATTTATAAAAAAAAGGACATTTATAAAGCATAATTTTAGAATCTCTCTGGACACAAATATGCAAATATTGTTACTGTTCGTTCGTTATCTACATCGATATTTTTGTCAAAAAATATCTCTAGAAGCGATTAATCTTAATATATAAAAATCTTCTGTGCGGACGTTTGTCACTATAAGGCTTTTAAACGGATGGACAGATTTTGATCTAAGTTTTTAAGTGTAATTAAGTTGTGGCAAGCATGGTTTCGAAGCGCGATGGATCGAATCGGAAACGTTTTTGATAATTAATTAATTAATTAAAGCATCGGCTGGTTACATCTCCCAAATGAGTAATATTTATATTAACCTATTGTTGAGCGAGAATTGAAATAACTATTTAACCCGTTGCCAAAGGACAATGAGAAAGCCAGCTCTGCTTTTTGTAATGAAATTTCCTACTGTGACATGTCAATTGAGAATAAATAAAACGTAGATAGAGAGTAGAGAGAATGAAGCCTTCGTTTCTTAAAAGCAACGATTTTAGGTCCCGTAATATACTATTTTAAAGTTAAAGAAGAAATCGGGGTTTCTTTCACTAACCAAATAATCAGAAAATACTGTGCCTAACAACATTTGTTTCTCGGCTCAAATTCATCTAAGTTTTGGCATAAATTGCAAGAATACTTTAAGGATTAGGGGATGTTTCGATAATTGGGAATCTCTCGATCTTTCTTCATTGGCGTCAATTTTTGGCTCCAGCGCCTGCCCGAAAGGTATTTTTCTTTGCAAATCAAAACAAAGAGATCGGAAATATGTGTTCACATAGGGTAATTATAAGTCAGCAGGGTTACCGAAATAAAATTATTTACCCTAAAAATGAGACAACCGCGCCAGATTCCCAATTATCGAAATATCCCCAAGGATTATAAAACTAATCAGTACATTATTAAAGGAAAAGACGGGGGAATTTAAAGACGAAATAAATTTAACTTTCGTCCAGATAAATTACAACAGAATAGTTCTGTACACAAAAGATCAGTGCAGTGAAAGAATTTTATCTTTGGCGGAAAGAACAAATTAGGTACTATATGAAGATCAGTCAAGTGCGCAAGGAAAAATAGTAAGTGAGACAAATGCACAGCGAGAGAGCGGGATTTAAAAGTTTTCGTTCAAAAGATCGGACCACAAATCGGTCGGAATTCCCTTCGCTCACTGATCGGCTGGATTACAGTAACGTTGTGTCTTGGCGACTTTGACCATAAATAATAGGGTTGGCGATTATTTGCTTGCATTTTAATACTGTTAATGTAATTTATTGTATTTTTTGTTTATTTGGCGAAATATTTTAAATTGCAAAGAATTGTTTCAGGTTTTTAAAGAGTGTTTAGTCATCGTTAGTTGAAGAATGTTTATTTTACATCGCTAGGGGGTGGGGAGTGAGTTGTTTTCGCTTATTCAGGGAACTGTTTTTACCTTTATATCGTTTTTTAAAATAATATCCTTTCGATTGTTTTATTCTTTTTCTTACGGGTGACGTTGCATCGGGATTTCCCGTTTGTTCTAGATGAGTATTTAGTTTTTTACTCTAAATATCTGGGGATGCTTTTTATCCTTTGAGTATGGCTGAAAGAACAAACTATCAAGTACAGGAGAAAGAACAGTTAATAAAACAACTACTCAGTGGGCATTAGATAAATCAAGTTGTAATAAATATACGCGTTCTGACACCAAGCAGCTTAAAACATTTTCTTTTTACTTATTTTTTTTCAACAAAACGTTTCAAACACTTGATAGTTTATTGAAATTTTTTAACTTTTCAATTTTCAAAGTTTGAACAGAACAACGTCTGTCGGGTTCTCTAGTAGAATAATAAAATTCAACAAAAATATTACTAGTTGTGAATGAATGATAAATATTTAAACTCGGATAAAAATGTCAGAAAGATCGGAAAATACATAAATTTGATGCAACAAAAAAGATCTGCGTCTAGCCCGGAGTAGCTATTTTCCATATTTTCGATAGATAATACTTACATTTTCCCCTTCCAATAGAATGCGCTTACAGTTAAAAGCATAATGCCAACTTCTATTTTACATTTTTTTTTATGTGTTATCCTTTTACACATCAATCATAGATGTTGAAAAAAAGAACAGCTATCCTGAAGAAAAAGGATTGGTTTTTTTCGGCAAGAAGTTTTTCTTTAAGCTTTTAGAAATTTAAAAGACAATACCTTATAGTTAAAAAATAAGGAAAAAATAAATATTCCCAAAGGCAATAAAGTCTATAAACTTAACACGTGTATTTTTTCTCTGACTTCGCTTTTGAGAAAAAAAAAAAAATAAACAAGGATAATGTATCGGTTAAAAGGGCGATACACACGTTCATACTTTCAAAAGCGTTTTTTACTTGCAACTTCAAAAAAAGTATAAAAAAATCTTATAATGTATTATGTTTATTGTTGTCGGCAGATTTTTTTCTTGAAAATAATCTTTTCCGGTGAGCTAATAAAATCCCCCCCCCCTTTTTACTTGCTTTTACAAAAAATGAAGTATTGTATTCGCAAAAAAATTTCACTCGAAAATCGACCTTAATTTCCATTTAGCTCACCCCCGAATGAATGTTGAGTTTTTTTTCGACCCGACCACACTTGCATACATACCTAAGAACATATAGACGTCCGAAATATCCATTTTGACGATTCTCGAGTTAATTACAACAAGTTTTCTTGTGACGTCTGTATGTAAGTATGTATGTGCGTATTTATGTTGCATAACTCAAGAACGGTATGTCCTAGAAAGTTGAAATTTGGTACGTAGACTCCTAGTGGGGTCTAGTTGTGCACCTCTCTTTTTGGTTGCATTCGGGTGTTTCTAAAGGGGTTTTTCGCCCCTTTTGGGGGGGGGGGAAATCATTGTTAATTTCGGTGCAAACTCAAGTGGTGTTATAATTTGGCGGACACTTGGCGATATATCATCAGTCTTTTGGTCGTCAAGTTTTGTCCCCGACTTGGCGACAAATTTGGCGATTTTTTTAAAATCTGGTTTCAATTTGGCCACTGTTGGTGATATTTAGAGAGTAAACAATTGAATCACATTAAAACTGCCAATGATGAGAAAATGACATTAAATTGGAGTAAAAGGAAGTCATGTGATGCACACATCAGCTCGTTACATATTATAGGGAAAATAGCTCAAGATGGCAACTAAAGTTTTAGCGATTTCGTTTGACCTTATATTCGCTGCAAAAGTATTTTAAAGTATTAAAAAAAAAATCCCACATATATTACAATAGAATGTTTACTTTTTTTTGTTTTAGACGTAGCTAAAACGAATAAGAGTAATTAGAAAGTTTTTTATAAAAATGATTTTACGCACCAATAACCATTTACGTCAAAAATAAAATCATCCGCATTTTAAATTCCCTTCCTTGTTGATTCAACTTCCCGTCAACTCTAACTTAAGGCAATGTTTAGTTTACAATAAAGTACGTTTCGACAGTAATAATAATTTTTCCCCATTTCTTGGGGCATAAAATTAACAACAGAATCAAAGTCTAGTATCTTAAAAGAGTTTTTTCTTTAGATTTTACGATGCTTAAAACGTTTTTAGAGTTGTAAGTCTTTTAGAAAATGCTTGCCCTCCCTCGTAGGCGTTAAAGTTACAAATTTTATGCGCAATCGCGATTGCTTATTGTTTTCACTTGACAGTAGTTGATGTTCCTTTAATTTTTTCTATGCTTAAAATTTAAATTCCTCTAATCCATGGGTCTCCACGAGCATTTCTCCTCCTGGGCGGCGACATCCACGTTCCCCGGAACCAACTTTATTTATACCGGACCCTCTTGAATCTACATAGTCCTCTTTAGACAAAAACAGCATTCAGCACACAACGTCCGGAATCCAGCTCCCTGTATTGATTTGAATTTTGACGTTTTGAACTCAACTTAAGTTTTCCGTAATTATGATTGCGATAGGGACCATTTGTAGAAACAATAAACCCAAAAAAAAAGGAACCAATCACAATTCGTGATTGCAAAAACATATTTTGAATTCAAGACCTTGAAATTCAAATTATTTTCCTTTAATCTGCCTAAACTTAAAAATCATTTTTGTGCCCATTCTTCGCCTTTTTTCTTTAAACCAAGTATGTTCGATGCCAATCCGTCTTTTAGTTAAAGCCATATGTGTGTCTTAAAATTCACTCGTAGGCGCAAATGTTATTTTTTGCGAACAAATCAAGTGAGCAAAAAATCGTGCCAATCAAAATGTGAAGTTTTGGAGCAAAGTATCTTAGCCTTGATTTTTCGAGGAAAAAAAGTTTTATTTGACCAGATTTTTTCTTCCTTCAAAGGCTACTAATGGGAGGAGGAAAAGACAGGCAGATTGACAAACACACATTTTCTGATCTCAAAATTCTATTTTAAAGTTTCTTATTTTTAATATTTATCTGATTTTTTTTTACTTTTGTCCTTTTTTGTTTTTTAATGAAATTTTTGGAACACAATAAGCCTTCTTTCATGTTTAAGTATTTAGTTTGTTACTTTTCATGAAAGTAGAGTAAAAGGAGCCTTACGTTTTGTGCTACCTGTCATGTTTATTTTACTTTGTCTAACTGTTTAGTTTTCTTTGAAATCTAATAAGAGCTGAACGTTCTCTGTACAAATTGAGCCCAGAAATAAATTTAGGCAAGATAAAAATATATCATGACGTTGAGAAATAAATATTATAAAGTTATTGCAATTAACGAAAAAAAAAATAATAGTTTAGGAAATGAAATCGCATGAAATACGTAAAATAAATGTTAATACTAACAGTTCTGAATAATTAATACACAGTTATTGCACGTAAAAGAAAAAAAAAGACGCTCTTACTTTTTAATCAGTGTTTGTCAAATGAATCACAGTTAATTAAAAGTAAACCGGCTTTGTCTTCCTAATATTCTTTTATTGCTTAATTTGTTAGAAAGATGTTTTTTTTACAATAGATAAAATGTTGAATGATGCAAAAAGATTGTCTGCTTACAGGGCATTCATTCTCTAATTTATTGTTTAATTACTAGGTGCTCAAAACATATATTTGACTACAGTTCCTTTTGGAGCGTTATCCACCGTTTTGTAGTTAGGCAATTAGAAAGAAAATTTTAGCAAAGATTAGCCCAAACTGAATTCCAACATTGGTAGTTCAATATTCAAAATTGCTTTATTGTTTGACATATGCAATTTATTGTCTCTTAAAATTTAGGAAATTCTAGGTAATTATGGGAAAGCTTATTTATTGTTTAAGTAGCACAAAACGCACTTTTGATTTCTAGCTCAATTTAAACAATGGAAACAAGCAATATTATTTTATTAATTGACATATCCACCTTATTATCTCTTAAAATTTAGGAAATTTAAAATTAGTTTTGTGAAAAACCTTGTTTTAGGGGCAAAAAATAAATCATTATTGATTTTTCAATTCCAGGCAGATAGATTTAAAACAAATATTTTCTATGAATACGATTTTGACTTAACATACAGTATTACGTGTAATTTTAAAATACCTAAATAAAGTAAAAACGTGGTATCAGTTTTGTTGAAACATATTTCTTGAAGACTCGAAGTAGAACTACTTTTTTCAAAAACATTTTGATGCAACCCCCACCCCCTTCCCCCAATAAATTGACTTGAAAACAAATTCCTAACTTTCAGCAAAACTCGACAAAAAATATGTATTTTTCAAAACATATTATTATAAGAAATATTTAACGAGAGCATTCAAACCATTTCTTTCATTTCTGCCAGAAAAAAAGAGCAATTCTTGACTAAAAATGGCAACTAAACGCTAACTTAATTGCGGCGGGAGTTTTTTACGTTTTTAGCTCGAATTTTTTTAGACTTAGCTGAAATTTAGGCACTACTTTCTTCATTAAATCCATCAATAAAAAGTGAAGGAATTGTCCCACAATTTTCTTTTTGAAAGCATTGGAAAGAGCTGCTTTTTTTACTCCAGGTCTAACTCGACCTGAGGTCAAAAGTTTAACCCTCTATCTCCATTAGAAAAAAAGTTACAGCGAATTAAATGAAGTTCAAAAAATCTGTTCTCTATTCAAGTTTTTAACCATTTTATTTCGCGTTTCCACGGTAACGCTTTTTGAATCCATTGTTTATTTCCATCTTTCGCATTTTATTTTAATTTCTTAAAAGTATTTTAATATATGTCGTCATTGTTTGGCGAGAAAATTTTGCATGATGATTTTTGTTTCTTTCATTTGATCCTGGTTATTGAAGATACTTCACTTGATGCAATGTTTTTTTTTCAATGTTGGCGGGGCAAAGTCGGGCAACGCAGCTAGTATATATATATATATATATATATATATATATATATATATATATATATATATATATATATGTGTGTGTGTGTGTGTGTGTGTGTGTGTGTGTGTGTGTGTGTGTGTAAATTACTAAATTACTTCAAATTTGCGAAATAAAATAATATTTTATTGTTTGTGGAACTTCTTAAAACGATCTTCCACGCAAAAGACTGGTTTCTCTGTACAGGCTGGACAGAAATAACGCACTTCTCGCCGTTTTTTTTTGCTTGGGTACATATACGACATGGATTTGTCGGACGCTGTTTTTTTTTTTTTTCAGAAGGTGGTTTCATTTTTTATGCTTTTTGATGATAACTATGCACTGGAAGTAGATTTTTTATTTATATAATGTGATTAAATCAAATTGTCATTTTTGGGTCAGATTTTTGAAAATTGCCGCGGCAGTCAACGTATTAGCCAATTGAAAAGAACCGATTGGATGAAACATTTCTTCCGAACTTGTGAAAGGCGAATCGGAGAAATCATTCTGGAGCACCTCAAATATTTTGCAGCCACACCTGACTTTATAGCTCATGAAAACAAATATTTCATTGAAAATATTTCTCCTAAAGATATGAATTTTAAAACTCATAATTAACCCTTGAAGTGTCGAATCAATATGCTAATAGTGAAACTCAAATAAAATATTTTATCCGTAAATATAAGTTTACGTGCCATCCTTCGATCATTTATCATTTCTCCTTTAGAATATTAAATACCGGTTACCATAGTAACAACATCTCTTCGTGGCATAAATCCAAATTTTACGTAAGCACGTTCGTTTTGTTCAATACTTCTAACAAGAATGCTTTTGCAGAATAATTATGGAAATAATTATGGAAGTTTTACAATGCTGCATTGTAAAAGAGCAATAGAAAGAAGTTTGTAAGGGCTGAAAAGGGGAAGTTTGAAGTTTTCTTTTTTGGAAAAACGTTATCCAATGAGAATTAATTTCGAAAAATATGTTATGTGATAATTTATGCTGAGTAGTAGCAATATCCATATTGCTGGGAATTTTTCTTTTGACTTTCGCACCTTTAATAAATAAATTTAGTAAGAATAGTAGATTCATTGCATGTACTCCTAAAAAATCTTTGTTTTGACATTTTATGTTTCTTAATATAGTTGATGCAAACATGAGAAATAACATAATACAAAAAGACATCCGGTAAAAGCTTTTACCTGATGTCTTTCCACCCAAAAGCTCGCTTTTTGCATTGAAAAGGAGGTTCCCTGAAACCTCGAAACATGTGTATGCAGTAATCTGCTAATTTTCTGCGTCAGAACGTTGTCTATTATCATTTTCCAGTAGAATTTGTTGACATTTTCGAATCTGAGTGAAATTTTTATTTTAATGAACCCGTAGTGGATTCAGTAGTTTTTATTCAAAAAATTGAAAATTAAAAACCTGAAAAGATTTTTGCCTCTCGATTTTTCACTTAAATAAAATTTTTAAGTTGGTATGCTTCTGGTTATAACGACCGACATCTTGTGTGTGTGTGGGGGGGGGGGAGATGCAAACACGAAAATTTGAACGAACTTCTTGTCCACATTAATGAATAATTCTATTTACAATACGAATTGTATGCTTACCTTTTTTTTCCTACACTAAATAATAAAGAAAGCAGCTGTAATACCCTCTAAATTTTGTTACATTTCACTTTATCAATGACATAATATTGGTATAGGGTAAGCCGGGGCACGTTACGCATCGAGTACGTTTACGTAGTGCCCTTTTTTCAAAACGAGATATAAATGGAGAGCCAACAGTCATACCAGATTGATGCTGCTCCCTTGCAAATATTCTCAAAAATTTGAGCATCAGTCGAGCTTCGGTTTAGCATGCGGATATAAAAAAAATTTTGAAAAAAAAAATAGAACCGACTTCAAAATTGCTCTAAAAAGTGAAAAATAATTTTATTCTTTAAACACCATCGATAATACTTTTAAACATAATTTTTGAAGTTGGCGCAAAAACGATCGATAAAATTATTCACAGCCATAACTCAACTACAAGTATAAATTTAACCACGTCCAGTTTCTTCACTACCACATGCATTACGCATTGATGACAGCATATTTGAGTAACGATATAAATGTTTCGTTCCTAAGTTTGGATGATTTTTTCATAAAAATATGAACAAAGCATGGTTACAATGAATTTTACTTTTTTTTTTTTTTTTTGCGCTAACTTCAAAAATTATGTTTAAAAGTATTATCGATGGTGTTTAAAGAATAAAATTATTTTTCACTTTTTAGAGCAATTTTGAAGTCGGTTCTATTTTTTTTTTCAAAATTTTTTTATTTCATTCTTTTTAGTGTAAATGTAGATATTTCAGTAAAAGTAAGAAGTTACCTAGTAAGAAGTGCGTCTCTATATCACTGTATTGCTTTAGAAAAGCCTTTATTCAAAATTATCATTACAATTACTATTAATGTTACAGTTATATGGCACCAAACTTTTATAACAATGAGTTTCATATTGTCGCGTAGATAGCGAAGACAATGTGAAAGCCAAATGAAGCGAATACTCTTTAGTCTCAACTCAAAATCTTTATTCTGAACCACGAAGGAACGTTACATCTCCTTATATACAACTTGAAAAAGTGCTGGAACTTTCCAGACTTGAAAAAATACAGAAATTAATAGAAAATACGGGAAACAGTAGAAACGAAATTTTAGTAAAATTCACTTTCTCCTAGCCGGGATTTGAACCCGGGTTGATCGTGTGGAAGACGGGAATTCTACCACTGAGCGACCGTTATCCACGGATGAAAAGTGCGAACTTCGCTACAATATCATTTTAATCATTTAATAGGGAAATTTACTGTTTTTTGCCCATAACTTTTTTACTAAAGAACAAATATGGTCAAACAAAGTAATGGGACCTAAGTTGAGCCATCCTCTATCCATTAAAAAAAGAATCATCAAAATCGGTTCACTAGGTGAGACGCTATGAGTGGACAAACAAAAAAAAAAAAACATACATACGGTATGAACTGATAACCGCCTCCTTTTTGAAGTCGGTTAAAAACAGTTTTCTACCGAGCCGAGTAATTTTTGTTTCGTTGTTTTGTGTTACGTTTTGAAGCTTATTGTGAATATATAATACTTTGTTAAAAACAAATAAATATATAAAAAATAGCAGAATTTTATCATTTTTTTTTTGAGAATTGTATTTATATGGACATTAAAATTATTAAATTTTGTTGCACGTTAAAAATAAATCCAAACTTGCCGACGGGGCACGTTTACGCATTTTCATCGGAGCACAATTACGCACGTTCTCATTGTGTCTTACTACTCTGTCTTACTTTTAAACGGGTCTCGGGCGCGTTTCTCGCTCTCTACTGTCTCAAACCTTTAGTATTTTCAGGTAATTTAGTTTTGAAAATCACCATTCATTTTTAATTAAGTAACAGATTTGTATCTTATAGCTTACAATCATATGGTATTGTCTTCTGGCCTGTTCAGCTTCAACTTCATACACTATTCAGCCTTTGATACATTTTCTTTATTTTAAAGATGGTAACACATTAGTTCAAAACACTAACAGAATAGATAGATGTCAAAATAATGAAAAGGCTTATCGATAATCCAAATATTTCTCCCACTAGGCCTTCCACATTGTAATTTATGGGCTACTCCAACTGAGAACATTTGAAAAAGTAAGATCAAAGCTTAGGAACCAGGAAAGGATTGTGAGCATCCTCCGTTTTCTCCCCTAACTGATACTCCGATTAAAGAAGCCCTCAGACAAGAGCTTTAAGCTACAAAGAAAAAAGCAAAATGGGCAGGGGAAAAAAAAAGCAGAAATTACTTTCGAATTTACAAGTTTCTATTGAAGAAGAAATCGAAGACATCAAAGAAAAAAGTATGAAACCAAAACCTGCGACAGGAAAAAGTTAGTACACTCTGCACAAAGGAAATTAATGAACGATTCTGTTTACGAAGTAGAAAATTGGGTTTGAATCTATGTTTGAAAGCACACAACCAATCGAAAAAGGACAAGACGGGGTTCAATGTCTTAGATGTCAAAACGCAGTCTCATGACAAGTATGCGAAAAGAAATACTTTATTTTTGTTATCAAAATCTAACAGTGATGAAGAAGATGACTAAATAGTTACTGTTCTTAATTAGCAATAAGCCCTATGATTTTAGTTTAGCCTATAAAGTGTTCTTTAATTAATTATTTGTGATTTTCTTATTTTCAAAGTGTTTTAAGAGAAATAAAACATTTATATTTGGTTAAATGACTATATCACTTACTCCTTGGTATCATTTTTATTATGCTTAAACGTGCCCCACTCGATGCGTAAAATTGCGAAACTTGCCCCGTGTCCGGGGCAAGTTTACGCAACCGACTTGGACTTAAAAAACATTTTTTTACGGTTAAAAACAAAAGCTGAGCAACAACTGAACGTACAAATTTTCACTTCATTAACTGCTTTATAAAACCATCATGCTTAAAATTTCCTAGGTTCAAACATTAAAATTAGAAAATTCATTGAAAAAAATCCCCGTAATCATGCCCTGGTCTACCCTATCTGTAACTTATATCATCAAATAATTATAATATTGACTCTAATTTAGTTTCAAGCAATGACATTTATTTATCAGAAATATTTAACATTCCACAGATTCTGTTTGAACAATTTAGCCGCCAAAATTACAGTTCATCTATGGTGATTTTTTCCCCCATTCTTTTATGAAAGTAATCTATCTCCAACAATATAAGGAAGATAAAAATTCCTGTTTTGTGGGCACTGAATAATTAGCACTTTGAGAATGGACCCCTTCCAGAATTTAATTAGCTTAGAAGAATGAAGAGAAGTGAGTTAAATGATTTCAGACGTAATAAGAATGCTTGGCATTTCTGGAGCAGCGTATTTGGTATCCCATTAATTGCTTTTCACACTCAATAGATTGCCACTTGGATGCCTTCATTTAACAATTATTTAATGGGAGTTGATCCTTTCTAATCTAGCAATCGGCTCTCAAATGTTTAAAATCACAAAGCTATTTCTACATTACGAATTACATATATTTTTAAACGACAGAGTAATTTGTTTAGAACTGAACAAGCTTACTTTTAGTTTCACTAATATCCATTTTCTGATATCTACCAGTTCTTTGTCTGAATTTGCTTTGACTGTTTTTTTTTAATTTTATTTTATGATTAACATATTAAATAAAAGCACCTTTTCTTTCATTATTTAAAGGTGTAGGAGAAACACTTTGCAAAACGGAGTTACAACAATATGAAATTAAGAAGTGTTTTCTCTTAAATCAAAGTTTCAAGAACCACTTATTACTCCACTTTTGTTTTCCTTGCTTTCTGATTCATTTTTTTTCCTCTCCACTTACAAAGACATTTTCTTTCATTGATTTTTTTTCCCTTTTTAGATACAAGGAAGTTAATACATGCAATACACCGGACAGCCCGGTTATCACATCCAGACTAGTCTCTGTACTGGAGATGTTACAGGATTAGTGAATAACAGAGCTGGAGGCAGATGTCATCTCATCGAAGCTGAAAATGCCAACAAAATGGCAAGATAAACAAACTGTCGGCCTTCTCAGGCATTCAATTAGATAATTTTGTCACTTTCAGTCACTCATTTTTCCCATATTAATTAATGAATTAATTTATTTATTGGTTTATGGTGTAGTTATCTTTTTATTTATTTCATTTAATCTTTTATTTACTGATTAATTTGATCAAAAATATTTTTTTATATTTGAATAGGAACAATTCCATTTGAAAAATATTTCATTTTCACTTCGCCTCGTAAAAAAAGTGAAAAATTTCTACTTTTTTTAAAGGCGCAAATTTACTGCCAAAAATGAAAAATAATGTTTTAGTGGAAGATTTATTATAAAATACAATGTTCTTTCTTTACGTACTGTAACTTTCGAAACGAATTTACGATTCGTTCATTTTGAAAAAGCTCAGTCATCTTAACTATTTCGTTTTGCCCCACATTCCCCTACTAGTTTAACCAAATTTTAGAACTCTTACTGTAGTGCAGAGTTTTTTTCTTAGAATAAAAATTTTTCATGGCAGGAGTTTCCTAATCTTATTTTTCAACTATTATGAAGATTTTTTTAATAACTCTCTGAAAATGAATGTAGCTACAAACAGCGTGTCGACATTTTACCTGCAAGACCTCTATTTAAGCAACCGTTAGTCCTAAAGGCACACTTCCAGTTTCAAAAATGGACAAAATAAGATGTAGAGTTTTGATGTCATGGTTTTGAAGCGAAAAGGGGAAAAAAAAGAACCGCGAAAAGATACGAACTTAACTTTTTATATGCCCCCCCTCCCCCGGACTTCACATTTATCTATAAAGGAAATTACAAGGATTATAAAATAACAGCAACTGAAAATATTTACGGCAAAAATTCCAGAAGATATTTAAATTTGAAATTCTAAAAACCGTGCTTAAAATGAAATAGGAGCACAGCACCTTTTCAAAGAACACCGATAGTGGCAGTTATTGAAGCAAAATAATTATATATTCTTATCATTTATTTTAAAAATAAAAGGAAATGTTCTTCAATGCTTGTAAAAACACACTACAAAAGATTGTATTTTTTGGAGGGAAAAAAAAACTATCAGATTTATCAAACCGCTATATTGTTCCTGAAGAGATTCGCACACCCTCTTATATTTTTCCTTTTAGGTCAAAACAATTGTAAAAAAAGTTTCATCTAATTTGAACAACGGCAACCCGTGCCAACTTGCGTCTGAAAGTGTAAACCCTGTGCACTATGCCGAATCTTTTTGGAAGTTCGAAATTTCATTTTGATAAAACGTTGCGGCTATAGTCATGTACCACAAAAATAATTATCCAAATTTAAATATAGATGTCCAGCAGGAGGCCTAAAGGTTATAATTTTTTTTTCAAAAACTTGTTTTTTTCGATTTATTTATTTTTTTTTTAAATTACATATACATTAAACAAAATATCAAGTTCAAAAATAATAAGCAAACACATTTTCAAATCATCATTTGCAAATGAATAATAAAAAAATAATGTATTTAAAATGAAAAATATAACTTAAAATTGAAAAAACCCATACTTTCAGTACCATGTGGGAGACTTAAGTATTGCAAGAGAGCAAAAATTGTTATTTAACGATAATTATTGACTCTACTGTTTATATTTTTCAGCTTGATAACTTCTTAAACCTTATCTTACGTTTTTGTTTTAAATATATAGAAAAAAATATCAATTTATTCAAAAAAATTACAACTTTTAGGCCTCCTGCTGATCACCTCAATATTTTTTGATTTGGAGAAATATTTTTGTAGTACATGTGGGACTATACGGGCAACGTTTTATTAACATGAAGTTTGAAACTTCTGAAACTCTTCTTCTTCGGTTTATGTAGTATCTAGTGCTGTTTTACACTTTCAGGCGCAAGTCGGCACGGGTTGTCGTTGTTCAAATTAGATGAAACTTTTTTTTTTTGCAATTCTTTTGACCTAAAGGGAAAATATAAGAAGGTGTTCTACCTGAAAAATCGACTTCTGTTTTTTTTTTGGATACCGTAATGTACATGACTAAGAGTGTAAAGTAGTATAGGTCACAAAACGCTGCGATTCACATCTAAGTGAATATTAGTCGTAAAAAATGTCACTTTTTTCTGTCAGAATTGTTTATTTATGGTTATAATTTATCTAAATATGAATAGGAGGATGCGAGGACCGTATAAAAAGTTAGATTTTGTATTGCGTCCCTGTTAGTTTTTTCGCTTCAAACTTTTAATATCTTAACTCTGCACCTTATTCTTATCATTTTCACAACCGACGTGTTTGGACTAACGGTCGAAAATAGTTATCATGCAGGTTAAAGACGGACATGCTCTAAATATACACTACATACATACATATGCAGCAGCTGCTTCGTATTCGTTTGAACAATGAATTAATCAAAAATACCTTTACCCACGCTCAATCTCTCTTCTCATTACTTAATTATATTAACCTTCACATTTTCTTGAGGAAAACTTCATATTGTGTGGGATGCGCATTCTAGTTAGAATAATTTATACTCAAAGAATGTGCTCTTCTCAGAACATAATTAACGCTGCATAATTAAGCGATAAGAGGTAAGTGATTCAGGAAACGTGGTTTGTTTGATGTTTCTGGAATGTTTATTTATTGCTGCATGAATTATTATTCGTACCTACAGGTTTAGCAAGCGGAACTTTTATTTTGAAGTCGTCTAAAAAAGATGATGCTTAGTCTGGTGCTAGTTAGTCCAAAATAAAAGTTTTCGCTGTACATTTAAATAAAACATTCGACAATGTTTCTTTCCACTTCTCCATTTTTCAATGATGTTTGGAAGCAATTTTAACAATTGTTTTTCTGGTCGTTAATAAGAGCATGTTCAAGTACAGCAACTGGTTGTACCGGAGTCTAACCAGGTGCGTTCTTAATACAGCTACCAGTTAGCCGATCGTGTATGAAAACTCATTATTGACACTCACCGCGCTAACCAAAAACGTCATCAAATCAAACAACCGAGTTTACCGGTTGCTCTGTTCGAACATACTCCCCCCTTTTTTTTCTGAAGACTGAATTGACTTTAGCTGCCAGAGTTTCATGTCTCATAACGTAACATTTTGTTGCCAAAATATAGTACTAAGTTCACAGTTAAAGTGGATCAAGTCGAAATGGACTTGACCTACTTGAACTCTGAACGCCTCATGTGGAAAGTGGGTAAGTCCAAAGTTTGCATTCGACAGTTGCTGGTTGTAACATAAAAGGACAAATTCACTATTATCTGCTTCAAGTTTGTTCATTTCCATTTCTTTGTAAATGCATCCTAATCGAAATGCAAAAGACCTGGCAGACTTTTAAGTTTGGTAGAAAGCCCATAAATTCCTCTTCCAAGTTCCAAAAAGTCAGCATTAAGTTAAGAAAAAAGGAAAAAATGCACAATGCTTTTCAATTTTAATTTTTGTATTGAACTTTTTGTGAGTTCATCATACGCTCGAGGCAAAAGATTTTCATGCGTTATTGCTCAAAATATGCATACATTGCTCTTATTCACAAAAAAAAAAAAAAAAAAAAGCATTATTTGACTCTAGTTTTTTTATTTCATTTATTTATTTCGAAAATATTTTCACTGCAAAAAGTTAAGCACGAAAAGAAAAAATGTTAATTTTCGGAAATGAATCTGAATATTCAAAGTAGGAAAAAGTTCATTTTTCACAAACTCTAAATTTAAGTGTGATAGACAAAGGAGTCACCCACAGTCCCCTTATCTTTTATAGCCCACGTTTTCGCCAGATCATGCTGCGGGCCTCTTTGAAGCTTTCTGGGTGTTTCATCTAAAAATAATTTTTACTTAACTTTCCACATACCGGGCCCCCTTTTCAATTGGCCCCGACTGTGGTTCTATCCCACAATCAGCCAATAAAATATGGGTCACGAGGCCCCCAAAATTTCATTGCGATGGGCCCCCAAATCTGAAAATCCGCCACGCATGGAAAAGTTGAATTTGTTGCAGAGGTAGAATCAGCTATGTGTTTATCGACCCGTGCTTGCCTTTTGGAACTGAGTAGGGTTAAGTGGGGTAAAATGAGTAATAAGGTAAAATGGATTAGTTTGCAATTAACTCAATGTAAGCACAATTAAAATGAATTTTTTTGAACTAAAGTTTCTGATAACATTTCTTAGTTTTAAAGTTTCTGATAACATTTCTTAGTTTGTAAGCAACGCATTTGAACCATAAAAAAGTTTCTTTTATGAATAAGACAGCATTAGATGTTGTTTTGTAAAACACGCAATTGACAAACTTAAATTTTTTTAAATATATTTTACTAAACAATAGGACAAACTAAAGGTGTTTCCTCATAACAGAAGTTTATTTAAAGGTTTAAACCAGTTATATGAAAAAATACTGTTTTTTCTTTTTCTTTTATTTTATTTTAAGTGGGGTAAAATGAGTCATAGTTAGGCTTAACTATTTTTTCCTTAAAATTTAGTCTATAACTACATTTATAAGACAAATCACACGTACTAGTAGTAAGGAAATACAAGAAATGTATTAAACAATATCAGGAACGGCGAATTGTTCTCTATTTCCCAAAAATAAGAAGATTGATGTCGTGGAAAAGGCCTAAAATTATAGGAAGATTTTATTTTCAATTAGCGTCAACAACATCATTTTAAAAATTAAAGTTAAACTAATGAAGGAAATATTTCCTTACCTGTATATTGTAGTTTCTTCCTTAATAAAAAGGTCCGCCAATATCCTAAATTAACGTCATTTTTGCACGATGACCCATTTTACCCCACCATGTAATAAAATGAGCCTGCATTTTTGTGTTAATTTAGAGTTTTAATATGAATCCTGAAATTACATGAATGTTGTTAGGGTGAATCTAATGTAATTAAAAGAAAACAAAAAACAATTTTGCATGACATTCTACCCCACCCTACTCCATAAAAGTGAAATCATGTCAATGCGCTAACTCTTATAACTTTTCACATTTAAATAACACCTTACAAACCCATTGTCCAGTCGTGTAATAATAAGATTTATTATTTTTTTTTGTAAAGATCTCTCAATGTGACTGATAATGATATCGAAATAATCGCTCCCAAATGAGCAATTGTTTTCACAACTTGGCAGAATAAATATTAAGCTAAAGACGGCAATATTTCCTCCTAGAATTGGGATTTCAGTAATGGTCCAATAAACGTAAATTAACTCATGAATTCAGTATTGTGTATAAATTTCAATTATGTTAGGGTGATTACACCGTCATGTGTGGGGGAATTGGAATACATTTTTCCTCACAATTTCATACTTATTAATTATTTAGGTGCAAAAGTTGAAAATTTAATGACACACTGAAAGTACTTGACTGCTGTGATTAGTTAAGCAAAAAGTTGTTACAGTATCTCTTATAATTGAAATTGTTTGAATGAAGTAGACTTATTACGCGCAGGAAACACTTTTGGGTAACACTTTAGACTTCTAATTCCAGCAAACTATCCTTCAAAACTATTGCTGCTAATGTTTTAAATATATAGGGGGAAATGGGACTCGCTAGACCGCAGGGCACGTTGAAACAGTTTCAGTAATTTTAATACAATTCATGTTTTTATTTTAATTTATGACAAATAAATAGCACCTATAATCCTCCAAATCCCATTACAAAACCACATGATACTGTTATATTGAACAAATATTATTTTAGAGGAATATTTTTTTTTTTTTTGCTTTTTTTTCAGTGTAGAGTAATTTTGATAAATCTGTAACTAAATTTCTTAATTGTTTTTAATAAAGAATGAGATAATAAATTGAACTCTTCTCCTAACATAAATTCTTTTAGGTCATAATTATTTGTACTTTTTTTTTGTCACAATGAGCAAAACTATCGCCGCATTTCTTTTAATAAGGAACGAGGGGCACGTTGGTCAACATTTAGAAAATACACACAAAAAATTAAAACTTCTAGAAGATTACAAAATAAATATTATAGTATTAGCAGCAGTGAAGTCGGTGAAGAACTTAAGCTGTGCTGATTCTTGAGAAAATTTAAATAATTGTGGCATAGTGCAAAACTAGAAGTTGATCAGTTTAATATTTTAACTTGTTAAACTTATGTCTGCAAACTTTTTTTTTCATGCTAAACACGCAACAAAATCAGTTGATTACAACATTGAATACTATTTATCATTAAAATTGTTATAGAAGTTGTTTTCGCGGACTAACGTACCCCAGGCTTGAGGTGCGCCTTCAAAGAGTTCTGTTAAAAAAATAATATAAAAAAAAGTTAATGAATTGAACACTGTCAAAAAAATCTGAAAAGGTGAGAAAGGCTTATTAAACTTTATTGTTGAAAATAAAAGAGGTCATTTAATTTTTTGATGAGATAAAAAACGAAAAGGAGAAAAGCGGACCAACGTGCCGCATCTCCCTCTACTTTGCTTTCCCCTTAATCGGTTTTAAGTTCTTTTTTTTTTAAGCAGGTCATTCCACAGAAAATCAGCAATTTGTTCTGCACGGGACAGCTCAAAATTTTAGTCCAAAAGTTGTATTAAAATATGTATATATATATCTGTAAATAAATAAATAAATTATATATATATATATATATATATATATATATATATATATATATATATATATATATATATATATATATATATATATATATATATATATATTGCTTTGCAGAGATCATACATACACGCGTGGTATCTTTGAAATTTTTTTTAAATTTAATTCTCATTTTGAAATGAAATACGAAGCCGTCACGTGCAAGGCAAAATTTCTTTTCTTTCGAGGAATGACATGATTTTTAAAAAATTAATTGAGCATTTTACTGCAGTTTTTTGTTACTCTGCAAATTAATAATACGAAAAAAAAACCCATTATTTTCATTTTTAATTAATTTGGTTTTGTTTATACTCAAGTTATATATAATATTACACACTAATGTATGTGTAACAACATATATTATAAGCTATTGTATATATCATGCAGAACTGGCATATCAGCAATTAATTTCTTTTCTTTAATCTAAAGAGAAAACATCCTTTATATATGAAGTAGAAATAAAATCTTAGCCGCGCGAGTTCAGTACTGGAAAAAAGTTATAAAATTTTCTTCTAAAAATAATTATCGTTTGACACTTTAATTACTGTACTTGCACATGACATATTTACGAAATCAATAACATTTTGTCTCACACTTTTCTCTTCTTCCTTCCACTTAAAACATTTTCATTTTCTTTTGCACGTCAAGAAATTGTTTTATTTTTTCTTCTAATTATGCATTTCTTCTTGAAAGATTAAAGCACACATGAATCAATAAAGAAGATGTTTAGGTTCGGCATTCATTATTAACTAGAAAATTGCCCATCATGTTATGACGAGTGAGCATTGCTTCTACAATTGAACGAAGAAATTGCCTGTTTGGAGATATTTTGATAATTGAAACTTTAACCCTAACTACAGTGGATTAACCCTAAACTCCAGTAGATAGCGTTCATTGTTGACCACTTTTTTGCTTCTTCATTCTCATAAAATTATTCTTACCAGTAAAACAGTTCAGTTACCGGATCCAGTTCAGCCTTGTCAAAATAAAGCATTTCCCTGTATGACAGACATTACCAAAAAATATTATGAAATTATTATGCCGTGGCGCAAGTTTCATTGTTGGTGACGTCAAGTGTTGGTTACTTGGTCAGTGAATTCGCTATTATATATATTAGGATTTCGTTTTTCAGCTGGAATTTTTGTTGCATTCCAGCATTTTGTACTTTTACTGAAAACATTTTCATTGCAGGACAAAATGCCCAGCTATATTTTTAACGTGACCAATAGATAGCATCATTGGCAATATAATAAAATTGAAGAAGATGGGGTGCAGGGAAATTTCTAGAGACAAAATCATAACACAGGGGTTAACTTTTCACTCCAGGTTCCCCCGTACCATCCACAATTTGTTGTTTAACCATTTCAATGGGATCCCTAACACAGCTCTGATTTTTTGATCCAGACCAGAAGTCAAGCACTCCCTGGTCTAGCACCCCCAGATGTACCGTTTCACTTGGAGGACTTTGTGACCACGAGTATAATTTACGTCCTCCCAGTCATCTCTAATGATGACGGTGGATCTTCGAAGGCTAGTATCGAATCTGGGACTCTCCGGTCACAAGTGGGGTTCCCAAACGAGGTGCCACGAAATGCCCACGATACCAATGCATATAATATAACAGAAATAGCTAGAGTGCCGTTAGAAAATTCTTCAAAAGGTGCCGCGAATCAAAAAAAGTTTGGGAATACCTGCATAACATATAGTACCAGCAGAGAAGTGTAATAGATACGTTCAATAGGTGTATAATGTAGCGATAGCTGTGCAACAAAGTGATGGTAATTAAAGCACTAGGAAGCAATTGAAGGTAAGTGCCAAAATTAAAAACTAGGAGATAACTAGTACAAAAATATATAAAAAAATCTCATCTGTTTCGGGCCATGAGTTGGTACTAGTTTCATTGGTAGACTTCTAATTAAAAAAAAAGTGAAAGTCTAGCAATAGTTTTAAATTTGCTTGAATTTTACTCAAATGATAAAAAAGGCACTTTTGTATTCTTTTATTTCTCACTCCCTCAACTAAGATTTGCCTGAAAATGGAAGCTGAACTGTTAAGGATAATGTAAGGATGCAAAATGCAAAAACAACAGAAGTCTTTGCGTTCAAGAAGACCATGCAAAATCAGTTCTATACTTACAAACAAAAGGTGTGTCAGATTGAGGAAGTTAGGATCAAAGTAACATTCACGCATGTGATCGTGAAGAAAAATCCATTTTTTTATTCCAGAAATTCCCACCAAAAACTTTGACTGATAACTTAAAGTTAAGGTAAAAAAAAAAAAAAAAAAACAAAGAATAAGATAATTTGAAAATTAAATTAGTAATGTTACCTAAACATAGCGGGGAAAACAACGAACTCGAAAATAAGTAAAGGAAAATAAAATCTGTGAACACTGCAAACGCTTCTGCTATATCTACTGTATCTCTACATAGTATAAAATGAAGTTTCCAAAAAGCGTCTGTGTGTTTGAACTCGCAAAACTCTAGAACTACTCGGCCGATTTCACTGAAATTTTCACAATTTGTTCCTTTAAGTCCTGAAAAGATTTGCAGACCAGTTCGAAAAAAATTCGACGAATAATTCTTTTTTTTATTACAATTGAGGCACAATTTTCTCATAAATTCCCGAATATGGGGGTGAAAAATTACTTCCACATATTAATATTATATATCGTTGGAAAGAGTAGAATTTTCTGCGTTCTACGCAATTTGTTTCAAGGCACTACTTTCTTCATTAAATCTATCAATAAAAAGTGAAGGAATCGTCCTACAGTTTTCTTTTTAACACCATTGGAAAAAGCGATATTTTTTACTCGAGATCCATCTCGACCTTTGGTCGAAAAACGAAGCTCCTATCTCGAAAGAAAAAAAGTTACAAGCCTTTTTAAATCAAGTTCAAAATATCTCACTTCCATTCAAATTGTTAACCATTTTCTTTCGCATTTTAATTCCTCAAGCTTATTTTATTTTGTGTTTCCATGGTTACGTTTTTTAAATCCATCTTTCTCGATTTAATATCTTAAAAGTATTTTAATATCTGTCGTCATTGTTTGGGAGGGAAATTTTGCATGATGTTTTTTTTTATTTTTTTTAAATTATTTAAGCCTGATTGTTGAATAAACGTCACATGACACATTTTTTTTTTTCAAGGTGGACCGGGCAACGCCGCTAGTGTACAATAAAAGAATATTAGGGAATGCTTTTGATTATAAAAAATAATGCATTTTATTTAACATATAATTTTATGTCTCTAACTAGCCATTTTCTTCATTCCAATCTTCATCTACTTCTGTTGCCACTCATACAATATTATTTATTTGGCATATTTGGCCCATTATTGTTATTATTATAACGCTTTTGCTATACACCACAGATACTTAGAAAGTTTGTTTTTTTTTCGAAAGGGGGGTGGGTAGGTGCCTTCTTTTCAAATTGTAAGAATCCCCTACGAAAGCAGCAAATTTTGCATTTTTTATGCTTATTAAAACTACCTTAAAATTAACGTTCGCAATTTTAGCTTTAGTCAAATCTCAAGAATTTCCTATCATTGGAATTGGATTAATCTAAGGCCCTTATAAATACTAGTCGACACATCAGCTAAGTTCAGTCATTTTGGATCGGAGCGCGAGAGTGGTTGTGTTTTCCGTCAAGTTATCACGTTTGTTGATTTCTCCCTGCGAGCAATTATTAAAGACACGTGAATTTTTTATTAAATAAAGTATTATTTTTGGCTAATTCGGCAAAACCCAAAACTTTGCTCTGGTAACATTAGCTCCGCAACAATGAAAAATCCGATCCAAAATGGCTAAACTTAAGCTGATTTAAGACCCATCGGACTGTATTTATAGCAGCTCTAGATTAATCAATACAGCATTAATCGCAATACTTTGTCGCCGAGAGCCGATTATGATTGATTTTAAAAGGTCAGTGATGGTACACAACATTACACTGAGCTAAATGTTTACCTTCATCAGTTCGGATAAATCATATCAATGAGCTAACATTGATTTAGGAACTATCTCGTAGCAAAGCATATGCAGGAAGCTAACTAAAGCAACGATCTGTAAATCATTTGGATTGAAACGTCATTTCTAGTGATTTAATAAACTACATGTTTTCGCACTTGCAGTTAAGATGTTATTTGACATTCAAGATTAATTCAGACAAACTCAATTTAACGCTAAAATTTCGAAAGGGATCATTTTGACCCCAATTAAACTTTTTTTGCTAACTGCTTCTCTGTATTTTCACAAAAAGCCATTTCATTCTCGACTTTTCCTATATCATCGTGCTGTGTAATCATAATGTAAAGTTTTCAGGAGACTTGTATTTTTTTAAACCCAAACTAAATTGTTGTACTGTACACTGTTCAAAAAAAGTCCTGAGATTTTACAGTAAAAGCTACTAGCATTCAGGTTGTCTGTAACTTTTACTAGAATAAACGGGAGTTAAAAACCGCTACATATAAGCAGCAGGTTCGATCTCGGGACCTTCGGATTGGCAGGCGGCTTTGCTGACTACCATACCAGTGAAAAAACATCGAGTTAAGCGAAATACGGTTTTATGTGATTCGCACTGTAAGTCACGTGGTGTTCCAATTGGCACTGCAATCGTTCATTTTTTCTCAGTACAATTTACTGTAAATTTTTCTGTACTGTAAGCACACCATTTTACAGTAATATTTAGCATAAAATATCCCGCATTCAAACAGTGTACCTAAAATGTGGGCGGGCGTCATTTTGGAGCTTTTGAGAAAAAAAGGAACGAAAACACATTTACTGATGCTGAAACAGAGCAGAAACTCAAAAATACCCGTCAGAAAAAAATCACCGAAATAACCTGAAGCATTTATAATGTTTTTTGCATATAAAAGGGAGCATTAGCCGCTAGTTTCTAAAATGAAACTGAGACAGTGCTGGTTATTTTTATGATATTTTAAACTTTTTTAAACTACTTCACTAAAATTTCTTAAAAGCTCTGCTAACTTTAGTTAAAATGCATACATTATAAATATATTTATTTTAAACTAGTTTTTACAAATATATTAACTACATTATGTAGGGAAATATGCAGATTCTTCTCAGAGGGTCAAGTGACCCTCTTCCGTATTTCGAGGTATACAAAGACCGTTGCAATTCTAGTTTTAAAACAACATCATCTTGTAAAATGTATGATTGTCAAATTTTGTAAGTTGTCAAACACTTATTCTCTACCGATATTTCAATTTAAATAGTAAAAGCGAAAGGGTTATGCAAAGGTCTCAGGGAATCTCAAATCTCAAGGAATGCCTTCTCAAAATTAATTTTATGTTCTGCTTCGCAGCGTTGGCACAGTAAAATTTGTAAAAAGCAGTCGAAAATTTTTGTACTATGAAAGGAGTAAAATAAGTGAACGTGTATAACAATATAAATAAAAGCATTAAGAAGAGTTTAAACCTGCATTTAAAGTTTTCATTTGTACACGTTGACTTATTTCACTCAGTAAAATATGCTAAATTGTTGACACATTATATTTTTCAGTACTTGTAATTATGATTAAGTACAATGACAGTTTTGTATTCACAGACCTATTCCAAACGACTAAGGACGTATTCTTACTACAGACTAAATTCAAATCTTTTTACGTAAAAAATAAGCAACATTAAAATTATTTTGTAACACTGAAAAAATTACGAAAATTCTAGAGTCTTAAATACGTTCTTAATCTTCTGTTTGAAGAAATAAAAAAAGTTATTAATGAAAATCAAAATGCTTATACTTATATTACAAAATGCTTGTAATTATCATTAGCGAAAGTTCGATTGACAAAAATCAAAATGAAACTAATGGGAACCGGAAAAAACCCCCCTTCAAACTATACTCTGTTTTTGATGTAACTGCTCATTTGCCTTTTTATTTCTGCAAAAGGTTTTAAAATTGCTGTTATTGATTTTCTTTTGCAATGATTACAAAGCAAGAGCAATTATTCTTTTGTAATAAAATTTTTAAGTTTTAATGTGTTTTTTTTTGTCGACAATAAAAAGTTAAATAAATTTGAGCTGAAAAAGTAATTTTGCTTAAAATATTAACTGATTATAATTACAGCATTACATAGACGTCATTTTTACTCGATCTGAATTTTTTCCATATATTCAAGCCTAAAATTTTATTTTGAAGGAATTTTTTTACTTCAATTCAATTGTATAGCTTCTTTCTCATATTTTTTTGTTTATTTACATACTAAAAAAATGCTTAAATGGAATTAAAAAAAAAAGTTTCAATTTATTTAATAATGATGATCAAGAGTGCATTCAACATCATTTTTTTTTCAATATTGCATTAATAGTTATCTTTAAACGAAAGTCATGTATTTATAAAAATTGCTTTACCAATAAAAATGAAATGTTAAGCTATTTTGCAGTCTAAGAAAGTCGAGGTAGAAAAATATGGCTGCTGTTAAAACATCAATATACTTAAGGGAAAAAGAGTTCGTTTATTTTTCGACGAATTTATTTTCTCTTTTTTTTTTTCAATTTTCCGTAAGTACTGAGTCTAGTGTTAAATCAAAAGTCTATTTTTTATATTAATAATCAGGTTACATTTCAACTATAATAATGGAACACCTTACGAATATTATAACCGCAGTACAAGACACTGGAAAATTATGATGATGCTAAAAAACACAGTGTATTTTAACTGGAATTAGTACATTGCTAAGTTAGAAGTGCATAATCGAAGAGCTTCTAAATTTAGCTCTTTATTTCAAACGTGTGTACCTCTGGTTCCAAATATTTTATCGCGTTGACAACTTACATAGATACACAACTACATACTATATCTAAGGTAAAAAGATTTATTATCTACTTACGTGTATATATCTTTTGGTGTGATATATACTTCTCCAATTTCTTTCGGAGTGCAATTTCAGCGCCATATTTGCCCACAGTACCATTGTCCACCAAGATGAAATAGGAATGGTGATTATTTAGGACAGCAAAACGACTTTTAGGAGAGGAAATGCTATGGTACGGAACAGTTACCTGAAAAAAAAAGAAAAAAAAAACTGAATGAGTATTGTGCGGCACAAAATTGACAAATGACAAAAAAAAAAAAAAAAAGAAAAAAAATCGACAGAGTAAAATTTAAGCATTCTAAACTTGTTAGTCTTTTGCTTTTCTCAATACGCTCGTTGAACCAGTATTTGAACTCTCAGTAGCAAAAGGTTTTTAAGTCTGTAACGCAAGTTTAAAAAAAATCACAAAGTAGTTGCATAAAAGAACTTTCAACCAGTCAGTAATCACATGATTGTGCTGTTGATTATAAGTTTCTTAATTAGTAAAAAGGAATTGAATTAAAAATGAACTTAATAATTTTCAAATTTTGTTACGACTGATAAGATGTATGTAATAATGTAGTGGTAAGTCCATGGCAATTCATTTTTAGGCTCATTGGTCCCCATCTGCGGGTTTGGGAATCACTTATTTAGAGTAGCGATTATTGACCGGTGGGCCGGCGCCGACCCGTAAAGCTTTTTGCCTGTTCGCTTAAAAAAATCCTTATTCAAAATAATATTAATTGCAATAGCAATAATAACACTTAATTATTTTGTATACGTTTTATGCTTTTTCTCGAAGGTTTATTTAAATATGTAGAATTAACATAATAATTACATTTCTTTACCCTTAAAATTTTTTTTAAGGAACATTTATGTTAAACAATTACAGTTTGCTTATGTAACAGTTTCTTAATTCCAAGTACAGGTATCCCTCGTATAACACGGTTAATTCATTTCGTGTAGTACCGAAACCGTGTTATACGAGACTTTTTTTTATAAATGGTGTTTTTACTTATTTTTTAACCTAATTAATCACGTACATATCATAAATCATGTCAATGTGTACCATGTTAAATCGAGACCATGGTCCGTTATACGAAACCTTGAAACAATGTAAATCATGGAATGTGTACCGTGTTTTATCGAAACTAATTCATAAGATGCAAATTTTACAATAGATGAAATTTCGGCCCAATAGAATATATAAACGAAAACTGGCAACCAGAGCATACAAAGACCGACTGATTTAAAAATGAGAATTGTTATAAACGATAAAACTTAATCATTTTACGTACCTTAAATTAAAACTGTTATGCACAACAAGAAAAAACTTAATCCACTTTTCTTTCTGTACTAAGAACAAAACGAATAATATAAGAAAAAATATCTGCGCTTTTCTGTAGCAATAAAGTTTGTCTGAGAAAGAACAACAAAACAAAATTTAAAATAAAAATAAATAAAGTCGTTCTATTTATTTTATTTCATACTAGCAAAAATACCTGGCGTTGCCTGGTTCAGTAATAATTATGAGAAGCAATCGTTACCTGCATTTGTTTTCTGTTTTAAGTAGAATAATTTAAAACACACAATTTTGACGTTATTAAAAATCTAGCTTCTTCCTTACTGATAAAACTAAAGTAGCAGTAAGTAAAAAGAGCAAAATAGTATTAATTTAGAAACGAAAACACGAAATTTAAGCATATACAAATTTGAAGAATTTTCGAAATATGAAATTAAACTTCACATGTTTAAAAAGATTTATCAGTAAATACTTATTTTTTTTTTACATGTCTTACCTTCTCTGTCTGCCTATTGAAGAACTAACTGTTTAAAAAAATGTAGCCGCACGCCCGTGATCCCCTTAAACTTGCTTTAGTTATTTTGGAAAATTTTAATTATTGTGGGTTCTTGGTGCGATTTAAAATGCTACCGAATTTGCGGGAATCGTTTTGGGATACCTTGGATAATGCTCCCCCTCCTTACTTTGTAAAACGGTATGTTACTAATTTTTGTCCAAGAGATATTGTCGCCATATGCTAAGATACTTTTGGTCACCATAAAATGGCGCTAAACAATTTATCCAAAATGTTTCCAAAATAAGAAGTAAAATTTGGCGATGGTTTGAATTTGTGCACAAAGTCACATTAATGGAAGTTTTTGTGCTGTTTATGGATTTGCCTAATTTAGTTGCTGGATTATTTTACAGTAAAAAAAGTTTTTAAAGATTCTTTGATTGACGATATTTTGTTTACATGGTGAAAGCTGACAAACATTATTACGTAGTCCTTGACTTCAAAAACCGCGACAGTTGAAAAAACTGCCAAATGCATCCGCTTCTGAAATCTTTCTGCATAAATTTTGGCGAGGTTTCTGCTGTTAGATTGGATAATGATTAAAAAATCCAATCAGCATAAATAATAAAAAAAACAACATTAATTACACTAAAGTTCCATTTAAACTTAAAATAATCAACCAAATCTAGTTATTATTAGCCAATCTTGGGGGGAAAAACATTACTTTAAGATTTGACTTGAGAAAAGCCTCAAACAGTCAGACGAAACACAAAAATATTCAACAGTTCTAACTATGAACTGGGAGTTGAGATGATACACTAAATAATGAATTGGGTTAAAGAAAGCCTTCGAACATGGAACAAAAAAGGCTCATAACTCGTTTTTCATACAACTTAGAACTTTCTAACAGATGCCATCTTCAGCAGAAAAATAAGCGCTTTCGATGGACACATAATTTTAATATGTGCACGTATTTTTTCACAGTCATATTGGGGCATTTATGCGAAAATTTGGACAAATTAGAATAAAAAAGGAACTATCAACCGGATTTTTTTCGAACTGATCTACAAACCTCCCCAGTACCAAAAAGAACATACGGTGAAAGTTTCAGCCAAATCTGCCGAGTAGTTTCTGAGATCTTAGGGAACAAATTTACCAAACTCCATTTATATATATATAGAAGACTAGTGGTATCCGCACGGCATGGTCCGTAGTAGAAAAATTAAAAGGTCATTTGGTTCGCCTGTATATTTAAAAATAATGGATGATGAATTTCTCGCCAATGTGCTATGTTCTCGCCAATTTGCTATGCTTGCCCATGTTACGGTTCCACGTTATGATAATTTGGTAATTTACTCGCCCTCGTTGCGATAATTTGCTCGGCGAAAAGTTCTTAAAATTGGAATAGGAAAAGAACAAAATCGAATTTTGAAAAAAATCGCTTCAAGGTGCACACCTCCATGCTATAAAATAATTTTGTGCCATGAAAATCGGCGGAATGGTCTAGGCGCTACGCGCGATCCAGAGATCCAGACAGAGAGATTTTCAGCTTTATAATTAGCTAGTTTTACCCGCACTGCTTTGCCCGTAGTTGAAAATCAAAAGGTCATTTGGTTTGCCTGTATATTTACAAATAATGGATGATGAATTTCTCGCCAATTTGCTGTGTTCATTTGCTCGCCAATGTTACGGTTCCACGTTATGATAATTTCGTAATTTACTCTTCCACGTTGTGATAATTTGCTCGGTAAAATTTTCTTAAAATTGGAATAGAAAAAGAACAAAATCGAATTTTTGAAAAATCGCTTTGAGGTGTTCACCTCCATGCTACAAACTAACTTTGTGCCAAATTTCATGTAAATCGGCCGAACGGTCTAGGCGCTATGCGCGTCACAGAGATAAAGACATCCAGACAGACAGAGATACAGACAGACTTTTATCTTTATTATTAGTAAAGATAAACATTTTGTTTAGACTACATTTTTTATTTAACATTTGACAAATTTAGCTTATGTTTAATACTAAAGTTAGTTTCTTACAATGCATTGGAAACAAAATAATACACACCTTTTTACTTTTAGAACACTGATGAGAACAATCAATTATGTATTTAAAAGTTGAAAGTTATATGGTTAAACCAAACTTTTGAGCCCAAGACAGACAATTTTTCGTAAAAGTTTCATAAAAACAATGTATAAAAAATTTATTACAGTTGTTATTGTACATTTTTTAACAGTGTATTGAACAAAAATTGAATTCTTTCTTTTAAAGTTCGTGTTACATCAAAAACGTGTGGTTGTGAATTAAAGTTCTGTACCGTGTAATATCGAAACCGTGTTGTAGAAGTACCGCGTTATACGAGGGACGCCTGTATAGTCGAACCCGCTTAATGCAATAGCCAATTTTCCACGAAAGGTTATTCTAATAAGCGGGATTTACATAATAGAAATCAACTGTTTGGTACATTGAAAATGTATTACATAAAGCAGAACATTCTTTTAACCAATATTCTAATAAGCGGGCTTGACAGTAGAGGATTTTTTTTTGTTTAAAATGACAAGGGGAAAAGAAGAGCCACCTCCCGTCCTTTTTTTTTTTTGCAAAAAAGAAAGAAAAATCCTCCCCCGTCCACGGACTAAGTTTTTTTTTTTTTTTTTTTTTGCAACGTTTTAGTTGTCTTCGGGTTAAAAAATAAATAAATAAAAGCACTATTTTAGACTGGCAACTATTGGAACACCTTTTAAAAGAAAGTTTACACATAGATTCCCTGAAAGTCATACTGCACATTTCTAGCACAGTTTTAGTCATGTTTTATATTTATTAATAACAGCTTAATTAAGTACAGGAACAAATATGAATTTAAATTCATTTCGCTTTTCTCAGGCAAACATCCTAGAACATTAGTTTCAGCATGATGAATACTATGCAGCTTCAAAAATTTGTAATTTATGTAGAGGGGTTAATTAACTACGCAGGTGCGCCACGCATTGCATTGAATACGATTAAATTAGAATCTTAATCAACGCTGTATATAATATACAGCTGAATTTGTTAGTTTGCTTACACTAAATTTTTTTTTCGATGTAATGATCCGATTCCGAAGTTTTATCTCCTTTCCTTATGAATTTATATGTTAATGTTCTGTTACGTTTCTGAGGAAAAGTTCTTTTATTTCTGAAGTTGCTAAAGTACACGTTCGATTTTCTCGAATTAAGTGTTTGTGTATAGCTTATACTTTTTATTTCTAGCACTGTGAAAACAAGATTAGTGACTGATGGTTATTTCTTAAGAATTAAATATATTTGCTTTATTTGTGTCCCCTTAAAAAAAGACAAATGCTTTCTTGTTTTAGTTTTTTAAAACTTAAACCCTTTGTTTTAAAATATTGGAAATAATAAAACACAGAAGCAAAATGTGTCTTTCCAAGAGAAATTACGGAAAATAAATAAATTAATTAATTAAAACAAAGAAAAGAAAAATAAAATAGAAAAACAGCCATGAACATGTTTTTGCAACAAATGCTTTTCATTTTTTTCTGCACCCAGAAATAAAAGTTATAGTTTCCCTTTAATTTTTTAAACTAGAAATTTGTCCGTCAACGTATGACGAATGATAGTTGCTTCTACATTGGAGCGAAGCAAATGCCTGCTTGGTGATATTTTGAAGTGGAAATTTTAACACTAGCTCCAGTGAATGAACCCAAAATTCCACAGGTAGATAGCGTTTATTGCTGACCAGTTTTTCGTTCCTTCCTTCTCCTAAATTGAGCCTTACGAGTATAAAGCAGTTAAGTTACCGGAACCAATTTATTCTTGTCAAAAAAAAAAAAAAAAAAAAAAAAAAAAAATCATTTCCCTAAATGTAAAACTTTGCGAGAAATTATCAAATTATGTATCATGCCGAGGCGCAAGGTTCACTGTCAGTGACGTCAGTGTTGCTCGATCAGTGAATTAGCTATTGTATATTTGAGGATAGTTTCGTCATAGAGCTGGTTCATGGATTAACGAGTAATGTCTAAAATGCACATGAAATTTATCCTGGCCATTTCACATTGTAATTTATTTTACATCATATTCACCTAAAGACTTAAGTGTCAGAATTTTGTTTCTAATTAGTGGAAATGTTTGAGTAAAAGTGTTGACATGTTTTCATTTAATATATGTACACACACACACACACACACACACACACGCATATATATATATATATATATATATATATATATATATATATATATATATATATATATATATATATATATATATATATATATATATATATATATATGTAACTGCATGTAAAAATTAAAAAATAAAATAAATAAATTCCGTTTAAAATCTCGTAAAAAGATAATTTAAAAAAAGCAAATTTCTGCCAAAAACGTTTGATGTAACAATTTACAAGAATCACATTTTACTCAAAATTAAAATTAATGGCTGATATGTGATTTGAATAATTTAGATAAGTTCTAATGTTCTGAATAAAAACAAATTCTGGCTTTTTTTTTTTTTTTTGAGAACAGTAAAAGTTTTGTGTAAATTTATGTTTAAACGAAAATATAACTTGGATTGTTGGACTGCATACATCTTTTATCACTTCACCATTTTTAATGTATTCCAAGGAAGAAAATTATACATTTTAATTCACAAAAATTCAATTTTTCCATTTCTTCCAGAAAACTACCGGGAAAAACCGGCTCTTTTCCGTCACCTCAAAATTTTCGGCAATTTTACATTGCAGGCAACTTTTACATAATAGGTCATCTAGAAGAAAAACATTTTGAAAATGCAAATCTCGCTGATATCCAAGGTGCACTTGCACCATAAAAAATTTAAAAAAGAACGCGGGTAGAGGAAAAGCCTTAAAGCCGTTTCATTGTTTACATTATGAATAAAAATTTGTGACTTTTTTTTCTCATACTACGGAGCAAAATACATTCTCTTGCGAGCTACTGTAACCTGTCTATTTATTTAGTTCTAGTTTTGACAGTTTTCCGAAGAAGTTGATGCTTGAAAACTTTTTATAAGGTTTTACTAAAATATTGCAGCACTCAGAAATGCACTTATTGGTCTTCTCTATTCATTAATCTTATTACGGAAAGAAAGGATGAGTGGATTTCTGAGATCTTTTCTGAAGCACATTTTTTATAAAAGTTTTCGATAGTTGTGTGAAGCTTTTATAAATATCTTTTAAGAAAAGTTTCAATATCACATATTTGTTTAGATAGATTCTTAAGAATTTTTTGCTATAGTGAGAGCATAAAAACAACGATAATATTTCAAGTTTCATGTCACACTTTTTACCTTATGATTTGGAGCGCGAAGTATTTTATTTTGAGTGTTGATTGATTTTTCCACGGGAAAACATGATACATTGAACGTGTTTTTCGTTTTACTTCAATTACTTGTACATATTATTAATATTTTTGTGAGAATTTAAATATTTTTTCTCTATTTAGTTACGTTATTTATAATTTCTTCGTATATTATGAGCGAAAAATAGCAATCCGCTCAATTTGAATTATTCAACATACTGTTCACTTATGTTGAAGAGCGCAAAGTATTTTATTTTAAGGGTTGATAGATTTTAGCATTGAATAACAAAAGCCATAGAAATATTTTTCACTTTATTTAGCTTACGTGTTTTAAATTTCATTGATAGTTTATGTGAAAATAATTAATAGGTTTTATTCAGTTAGTTACGATGCTCGAAATTTCTACGTATAGTTAACGTGGCATCTTGTGAGCGAATAATAGAAATAACGTGTAGCGTATTTTACTCATACTGCTGAAACTCAATAACTTCACTTCGAGATTTGAAATTTTTTAATATTTATTAACATGAATCATAGAAATATGTTTCACTTTACTTAGCTTGCTCGTTTTGAAACTTAATAATCTCTGTGAAAATATTAAAGTTGGGGCACGGCAGTGCCCCGCAAGTCGAGCAAAAGCAAGCCAAACCGAGTCAAAAAAAAAAAAAAAAAAAACACGTCCGTGCCATCCTTTTCTCGATGCAACTCAGGACACTTTTGACCCCACTGTAAATTCGTTGTGGGTAAAGGCCTGATATTTTAGTGACTATGAAAATATGCTATAGCGAGATATATTTGCAAACTTCGTTCCATTTATGATAATAGTTTACGAAGTATTGACAGTCGAAGTTCTTGAATTCACTGATCATCAAAATTCTAGGGGTACTTTTAGCGGTCACAAAAACTTGATTTTTTTTCTCGGTTATTATGTAGAATTTAAAGGATTGAAAAATTGAAGCATTCTGAAATTTCCGTCACGTGGGTTATTTTTAGAGTTGCTTTCTATTAGACACAGTATTAAAAATTTCTTAGCATGTAGTTTTTACATGAATTTTCCCACATTTTACTCATGATGCTGAGAGCGCGAAGTTTTTTTTTTTTAAGTTTTGAGAAATTTTTACAGCAAATAACGGCTTATAAAATATTTTTCGCACATAGAGACTCACATGGAAAGTGCTAATTTAAGCGTATTTTGGAGTCATTTGGATTTTAAATCAATTAATACTATTACCTACTCTTTGAGGTCACACAACCCCCTAAAATAAATTACATTAATGTAAAAAAGAGGTAGAAAACTAATTAGAAATTTTTTGAGCATTTGAGACACATTTTTTCCAATCCTATTAAAGATTGGATTGGAATAAAGATTTTTTTTCCACCGGACCTAGTTAAACAAATGGCCCTGGAAACTATACATAATATACCACATTTCTCCTTGAAAATCTATACAGATGGAAGCAGGGGAGAAGATGGCGTTTCGGGCAGTGGAGTATTCATTCCTACTCCCTCTGGGGCCTTGGAATTCAAAATCAGAAACCCGAATTTCTGTTCAGTATTTAGATCAGAACTGATTGCTATCAGGAAGGGTCTGCAATGTGCTGTTCAGCGGGAGGAGTGTTTCCAGGAAATCTGGATTTTGACTGACAGTCGTGCCTCAATTCAGCACCTCGCTAATTGGGGTAATGTGGGCGACAAGACCAGCCTGGACATTCTGAGTCTACTACATACTCTTTCATCAGGACATACAATTCACTTTCAATGGATCCCTTCCCACGTTGGAGTTGAGGGTAACGAAAGGGCTGACTTTTTGGCTAGATCTGCTGCTGCGGAGGGTGTGAGCCCTTGTGGAGATCTTACTTTCAGTGAGATCTCCACAATTTCAAAAATGGAGCTCAATCGCCAATTTAAAACACCTCCCAGACACGCCTGGTATTTTGCAAAATGTCCTGGTGAGTCCTTTAGACTCAAGGGTAGACTCCTCCAGACAACATATTCGAGATTCCTGAGTGGCCACACAAAAGCTCTTAGATTCTCTGGGAATATCAAGACTTTTCCGGAGTGTCACTGGTGCTCTGCTGGAGAGGTTTCACCTGAGCACATTCTATCTTGTTTGGGTTTTACGAAGGATGAGGTCCTTAGTGACCCATTGCTGTTCTTGGATTTTTTGCAGATATTTGGATTCATGGGGGTTGTTTAGCATTGCTAAACATGCCCGAGATAAGTAAAAAAAAAAAGACATTTGCCTTTTCTATCTTTTATTTTGAATTCAGCTAATAAAAGCATTAGTAAACGGGTACGGGATTTTTACCCTTCACTAATGAGGAAGGGTGTCTACCTTAGAGAAGATTTAATTCTGAAACTTTATTACTTTACTTTCGTAAATTGCACTGTGAGCTCAGATACCATTTTTCTCATGCAAAATAGCAAGAGACTGAGCATAAGAAAGTAAGTTTAATGCTGTTGATTGGGGATAATAAACCCCAACTCACCAAATAACTAAAAAAATGTAAAGAACCTGCTTTATTTTTTACTTCTTAGGTTTTTTTTCTTTTCTGAAGCAATTTTTAATTTACATTTAAACCAATTACTATTTTTCTATTTGACATAGTTAATTTGTGGTTTTATCTTTAAATAGCTTCATAATAAAGATTGAAAGATCTGTGTACTTACATACAAAAATTTTCTAATATTTATATGTATGGTTCCATATCGTCGCCTCAGAGAAACCGTAAGACATTTAATTCCAGAAACAACAGTGGGATATCCTACTGTGCTTTTGAGGGGACGATATGTTTATGTATGTATATTGTACACTTACGGTGATACTTCAGTGTACTTATATAAAATTAATAACACAAATATTGTTGGAACCTTTCGTACTTTAATTATTTAATTTTTCTGTAACAAAAAAAATATAACTTTCGGGCTGTATAAATTATTGTGAAAGTCCGAAATCGGAAAATATTGACTTCAAGCGGTAATTCATTGCAAATATTCGGTGTTTCCCCAAATGTTTGGTCAGTAACTGTTGATATTTACCGGTCAATGTTGTAATTTTCTCGAATCACGGTAATAACGGTAATAAACATATGTACCCCCACCTCACCCTTTACGTTAAAAAAAAATAGAAGAATCTCCTCATCAGTTAAGAGTTAATCTTTAAAAAAAAAAGAAACTAATTCAGAAATCCAGTGCACAGATTCAGCTTCCTAAATTTACTTCCATTGCACGTGAGTTACAACACTTGTTGTCAACTACAAGTAATCTGACTAGCTTGGGAGCAGGAAAATAAGTTTTCGTAAGGTATTCGTGAAAATACCCACATTGATTTATATTACATTGCAACGAATGTTCAATAAAAAGTTCCTAGTGATGAGCAAGCGACTGCATTAAAAAAAAAAGTCAAAGAAATAATACTTAGGATTTTCACAAGAAACTGCAATTTAGACACCAGCGTCAGCGGTACAATACATCTTAATATATGTAGAAAAGTACTTTCCTAATGGTTCATTTGTTTGAATGATTTAGGGTAATCATATATTTGGCCTTACGGTTAGTGAAAGGAGTATTTTGTAGCTTCAAGCGCAAAATATTTAGAAGTAACACGCAAATCTTCAATTACTGTGCATTAGTTAAGCGTTTTCAGTCTAGAATGGAATGGATATGAGTTTCATTTTAAAAGAGAAGGATTCAATCGCAGTTAACAATGATGGTATGATAATTTAAAAAATAAAGCGTGTTTTAAGTAAAAAATATTAAACTACGTAACGTATTTTGGTGCTTAAGGGGGTCCGGGACACATTTTGAAAATTTTTTTATTATGTACTTTAGAGTTTTGAAATTTTTTGAACTGATTCATCATTTATTTAATAAGCAAAATCATAACATAAATATGAAAAAAAATTATTTTTTTATTTAAATTTAATTAGTTTATTTCAAAAAAATGGGGTTGCTTTAAATTGCTATAACTCAAAATATTGTTGGTCAATTTTCAATTTTTTTTCAAAAAAGTATGCACGAATATCTAAGCTTTAATTTTTATTCGGCGATTTTAAAAATATTGATTCAATAAAAAATAAAAAATATTTGAAGAAAAATTTCGAAAAATTCGAAGATACTTTTTTTAAAAAAATCATAATTTTTGCAGTAAACGTTTTTTTTCAAATTCGCCGAATAAAAATTAAAGTAAATTGCTTGAAAAAGATATGCTCCAATTTCATTACTTTATCTCTATCGGTTCCTGACTTATAAGAGTTTGAATGCAAGAAATCGGGGAAAAATTGCATCATGGAGAAAAACGCGTTTAAAGTTTCAAAGTTATGTACACATTCGTTAGATGCATGCAACAAAAATAACTATAACTTTCGTTCTATTTAAGGTAGAAACAAGATTCAAACGTCGTCTTAAGTAGAAAAAAACGGAGCA
The DNA here is from genome assembly GCF_026930045.1 of Uloborus diversus. Taxonomy (NCBI): domain Eukaryota; kingdom Metazoa; phylum Arthropoda; class Arachnida; order Araneae; family Uloboridae; genus Uloborus; species Uloborus diversus. The sequence continues at coordinate 96,715,465 of NC_072739.1, read as the reverse complement.
ATTTTTCAAATTATAAAAAAAAAATTGCAAAATTTGAGGATTTTTGTGTCCCGGACCCCCTTAAAAATGATTTAAAAGCTATTCACGAATTTAAAAAGCACCTCGTATGTTAGGAAGCTAAAAGCAACGAAGCACATATAGTTAATTGAAAATATGAAAAATAATAAAAAAGACTGTTGTTCTACTAAGCCTTATAACTTGGAATACAAAGAGAAACCCAGTGAAGTTCAAATTTATTTGTTAAATATTTGTAAAGAAAAAAGACTGACGTTAAAAATGCAATAAATTCTGCTATTGGGTCATTTCTACGAAAAAATCAATCCTTTGTCCCGCACGTGACGGCTCAGACATTTGATTAAAAAGTAATAATTTTAAAAGGTAATGACGAAAATTTTTGCTTAAGAAATCACTCTTAAAATTGTAATTCCGTAAGCAGAAGAAAAACGTTATATGAATATGTTAAAGTATTATTTTTAATAAAATGGATGAGGTGTCACGTGCGTGACAAAATGACCGTTTTCCGTGTAATGGCTCTATTTCTTGAAAGGAAGAGTATTTACTTCGTAATCTTTTATGTCAAAGTTTTTACAGATAATAGACCATTCATACCTGCGTAATAATGGTGCGTTGATGTGAAAGTTTAAACATGTATTCTGCCGTGGGCAGGTAAGTGGAAGTAACTGCAAATTTTTATTTTTATTTTTTATGCTTTTGCATTTTTCTACGTCATGCATTTATTGCACAAGTTTGCTTATTTGGTTTCTGCTGAAAGAAAAGCACAAAAACAAAGTCTAATTCCAACAGTTCCTTGTAAGTATTGAATTCAAAATGCGTTTCTTCAAATATCTCGAAACTCATTTCGGTAGATATTGCCGTTTACCTGCACACAGCAGTATTATACTACGAATTCATTTCTTGTTTATTAGACTCAAAACAACTATTTGAACTGGTTATGAGTTTTTAGCAGTGGAGAACATTTTGGAGCGATCAACAGATGGAGTAAAGGAAATAATAATGGGCGTCCGGGTAAGTAAACATTGTACGATGCGTGAAAAAGTGAATTCTTGTAGAGTTTTAGCTCAAAAATGTAATTTGAGTAAATAAATGACAACAAAGACTAATTAATCGCAAGTAAACATGAACGTAAATGAAAAATCTGCACCGATTAAGTCTGAAAAATAAGCTGTAAGTTTAAGCGTGGGTAAACAACAGACATCACAGAGAAACAACGAAGAGGTGACAATGACTTTGAGCGCAGCTCTTGAGTTAAAAGACAGAATAAATAACTGTGCGAGTGAATACAAAAGAAAAAAAGCGCGACATATGTCATTAAAACAACAGTATATTTGTAGGAAGTAATGAAGTGAGTATGAAGAGAAGAATATTTTATGAAAGGGGAGCATAAAAAGGTTCATTCTCGTAAAAGTGGTTCATATCATATTTGACGATCTTGAATTTTGTTTATCTAAATAAAAAATATTTTCACCAACTAATGATATTTCTTTTCGATTCTCCACTTTCTTTGGCACAATAAAGTGTCAAGAGTTTGTACAACGTAAGCAATTTGTTAGGAGTTTTAAAATATTTTACCACTTTGTGCAACAGAATGAACATAAAAAACGTTCTGATCATACTGCCGTATGCAGGTAAACGGCAGTATCTGCAGAAATGAGTTTTCGAGATATTTGAAGAAACGCGTTTCAGTTTGAATATTAACAATAGGGAAATGTTGGAATTAGACATCTTTTTCGCACCTTTTTTTCAGCGGAAACCAAATAGGCGAGCTTGTACAATAAAGATAACGTACAATAGATGACAAAAATGCAAAAAAAAAAAAAAAAAAAAGCAGTTACTGCCCTTTACCTGCACACGGCAGCATAGTGAGTAGTCACAATTACAAAACATGTACACAAGGGAAAAAAAAGATTCCAAAACGGTTTTCTGTCTGCAGTTTCATGCGAAAAAACATTTTTTCTTTCGTAATTAATTCAAACTTGGACATTCAACAGTTAAATTTAAATATCAGAAAAAAAATAGACTCACCCTCTTTGGTGACAATAGAGCTCAAAGTAACTAACTAAGCATGGAAATTATTCGGGTTAGTCATCTTAAAAATATTACGATATTCATTGTGATTCTTGTGTGTAAAGATAATGTTGGGATACTGATTAAAAAAAAAACATTTTTCAGGCAATTTTTTTTTCTCTCAAGTCGTGTTGTAACTTTGTTTGTTTTTTTTTAGAATAAAAGATACCATGCAGGGTATCAAAAAAGTTCTTGACACACTTGAAAAATTCATAGAAGAACAGCAAATTGTCTTATGAATATGCAGTTTGCATCAAAATACTTCAGGTTCAAGAATTTTTTATGACATCGTAAAAAAGAAAAAGAAAAAAAGAAAAAGTGTAGTCATATAAGTAATGGCTGTATCATCACAGAAAGAACAGCAAATGTCATGTGAGGTTATTTAATCATTTTATTGAACAGAGAGGAATTCCTTTCATTACCAGAGTTCAATGTGTTTACCGTTTGTGAACATGGATGAACATGCGTTACATTTACATGTGGTTCGAGCAACGTACCGTGCACACTTGAACACTGGTAACAAAAGGTATTGCATTCTGTTTAATAAAATGATTAAACACCTCACATGACTTTTTTTTCTGTGATAATACAGCGATTACCATATTTTTTTCGTTTTCCTTTCTTTTCATTTTCCTTTTTAATTTTTCGTTTGTTTACGATTTCATTAAATGATCTTGAGCCTGTAATGGCGCAAAAAGCATATTTACACGGCAATGTGTTGCTTTTGTATGAATTTTTAAAATGTGTCTAGAACTTTTTTGAACACCCTGCATAACTGATAAGTTACATTGTTATTGCATTCGAGCGCTATCTCAAATCGAATTTTAACTTCTTACGATATGAAGTAGGCAAGCAATATTCACCTTCTTGTTTCAAGGAAAATTATTGTTGAAATCTTTATAAATTTCTTTTGTAAGCACAGTTAGTATTTCATTATACACAAATAAAAGACGAAAAAAAGAAAAAGAAAACAGCAGATGAATTGGTGGCATTATTAAAAATAATGAAAAAAAGTTCCTAACTCTTGGACATGATTTGTACACATTTTCGTCAGGCTGACCCATATAAGCAACTATGATAATGAATCTATAGCATGAAACCGAAGAGTTAATTTTCCTTTCAAGGTGCGAATTGCTAAATATGCGTCTACGTAAATTAAAACAAACAAAATGCGCAAAAAAGTTAATTGAGAATATGCATGATTATATACATAAAATTGTACGACATGAAAAAATATTCTTCCTCATTAATGACTGTTACGTGTATTTCAAAAAAACCCTTTTATTCTTCGATCAACTAAAACTCCCTTCAAAAGAACAAGGCTTGTTGTTCATATGACACGGTTTTTATTTTTCCAAAAAAAAAAAAAAAAAAAAAAAAACGTAATTTACTATCACTTTTCGTCTTGTACGCAAAACCGGATATTTTCTTTTTTCGTAACTTAGATTATGTTGACGAAATTTACGGTAATTTCCTAATTAGATAGTTAAGGTGACACAGGAGTAAATGCAAATAATAAATTAATCTTAAACGTGCTTCCTTCCAGACAACAATGAAAAAATTATTTCATCAAATTTCCTAGATGAACAGAAAAAAAAACAACGAATGAATAAATAAAAACCTATCTTCAAGTAATAACCCTCATTTTTTCTTCTATCGTACGTGAGTTTATAACGTGAGTCTTCTAAATAAGGAAATAAAAGTTTTATTTGAAAAAGACAAGAACATTTTTTCTTCATTATAGCTTTGCTAATGATCAAAATACCTTCAATCCATCGGAAAATGCTTCTTTTATAATGCGGAATGATCCGAGAGAAATATGCTTGTTCTTTTATATTTAAAAATTATTTCTCGTTATTACAACTTGTATTTTAAATTTTGCTTTGAATATTTATCCGAAAAGATTTATAAAGAGTTTTACTGTTATAAAACCTTTAAAAATCATCAAAACGTTAAATTATCAGCAGTAGAATGAAATACAAAAAATTCCTGAAATGATTAAACACAGCTGTGGTTTTCTTTTAAAAAATAGGAAAAAAAAATCTCCCTCTTTTTGTAGATTATGGATAATTATTGAAGAAACTGAAGAAGGAAATGCTGTTTTATAAAACTGAATAGTGTGAAATCACAAAAAATAAAGTTTGATATGTTTACTAGTTATTACAATGTGTTGCAAAGTTACTGTGAAACTATGTTACAGCGTTATTTCAAGAGCTCATAATATCTATGTCGCTACAGACAAGTAATATTGTAAGAAATTATCATGAATGTTCATGGACGAATAAGGGGACTTAAATGTTTTGTTCGGTATAACAGAGTTTTCTTTATAAACAATGCAACTATAATAAGTTAAGCAGTATTTTTGTTTCTCAATGCTGTTCATAAAGTAGGAGAACAAGTAGTCATTATTTCAAAAATACACTTTATTGCTCCATATAAATACTATGCAGGATGAAGCCCCAATTTCGGAATCCTGAAATCCGAAGACTTGAAATCCGGAACTTTTTCCCTTAAATGTTTAAAAATAATAACAATTAAAAAAAATCCAGTTATAAAAGATTAAAGTTGTTAACATTTGGCAATTTCTTCTTGAAAACACAGTATTTTCAGTTCGTTCTTCAACGTTTTCTCGATGCCACGTCTTATGTATAAATAAGCGCTTTTCTGTAGTTGTGCTGCAATCGTTTTACATCTACTTTTGGTTAACGATAATTCTTTTTTACTTTTCATAACTATGCAATACAAAGCCTCTTACCAAAGTTCAAAATTATTTTTAGTAAAAATATAATTTATTTGTTGTTTCTATCGACACATTGCATAACAATAAAAAGCAATTACCGCGGACTATACGCCACTGAAAATTATCTCCAACTTTTGTTTTATTGAACTGTTTTTTTTCTTTTGTTGACCAATCTAAAGGAAATATACGTTCATTCAGATTGATCAACAAATAAAAAAAAAAAAATCTCACAAACATTAGTGAAACCAGGTAAAATGTCACAAAAATCGCACGGCACTATTTTTTGAGCCCGGATCCAAGATCCGGAAAATTCCGAAATCCGAAAAGGTCGCGGTTCCGAGCATTCCGGATTTGGGACCCATACTGCAGCACTGCTAACTCCCGGTACACATTGGGAACGCGTTTGGAATGTTTCATTAAGAAAAAGTGTTTCAGATCTCTGAACATGAACGACAACGCGCTCCGTGTTGCAAAGAATTGTACTGAAATGTGTTCCAAATGTGCTCCAAGTATGTGCCCAATGTGCTCTGCTCAAGATATTTGTTAAATTTAAACGGGTGAACACATTTGGAAACAGATTGGGTTCCTAAGAAAGAACGGTCACGAAAAAAGGACTATCATATGGGCACACTCATGAAATTTTCGCCATCTTTCTTACTACGATAATGTCTAGCAAAAGAGTTTTTGACCTTACTATATACTATATGTATAATGTAAAAATACTTTTTTTTTTCCTGAAAAGACCACAAACTTCCATATTCTTCAGCAAAGCTTAATGCCCTTAAAGGGTTGACAGCATTCGTAAACCACCAGTCTTTTTTGCAGTAAATTACCACCCTAAGCCAGGGCTAAGGCATAAATACATAAAATACACCGCCAGCTCAGTTATTCATTCGAGGACTGCAGTTTCATGCTTTTTAGCCCTCATCAGTCCGGAATAGGAAGTAACTGAGCTGGAGGCGGAAAATAACTTAAAGGAGCCAAGAGAGCCAAACAAACTGTAGCTAATGCAGAATTAGCACACCAGACGAGTGAGCATAACTGAGCTGGCGCTGTATTTTATGTATTTCTGCCTTAGCTCTGGCTAAGGGCGGTAACTTACTGCAAAATATCTGCTTTGCCTTCAATCTCCGAGTTGAAAGCACCATTGCTATGGTCACTTGTCTGGTGTGCTAGTTCTGCATTAGTTACAAGTTGGTCCGGCTCTCTTGACTCCTTTAAGATGTTTTCCGCCTCCAGCTCAGTTACATCCTATTCCGGGCTGATGAGTGCTAAAAAGGACGAAACTGCAGTCCTCGGATGAATAACTGAGCTGACGGTTTATTTTATGTACCAGTCATTGTTGTTGTTTTTATGTTTCCAAGCTAATAATTACTCTGAAGATGTAGAATGCCATTGCTTTGATAGGCTGGAAGAAAGGTTTACATCACGAACAGGGGAAATAACATCCGGCATTCGAAGTGAAAAATATTTTTAGTTGCCAATGCGCAATGTTATCGTCCTACACGTGTTTCGAAATTCAAAGCATTGATAGACATAAGTTCGAAAATAAGAATTTGAGACTGCTTATGAAACACGCATACATAAATATTCAAACTGAAGCAAATAATGAAATTAAAAAACAAGAGACGAAAAGCTTACAGTGCCGTCAAAAAAATCTTTACATTTGGTTGGCAATTAAAAACTTTACATAACTTTTTCTTGTCCTGATTTTACTTGGCATGCTTCCTTGTGAATTGGCCGAATATTCGGTATTCGGCCAAATAACTAGGGAGTATGTCAAATAAAATCATGACAAGAAGTTTGTAAAGTTTTTAATTGTCAACTAAACGTAAAGATTTTTTTTTGCCGGCACTGTATTTATTAGATGTTTAATAGTAATTGGTGGAGACTTACTTTTACTTATTCATTACACTAGGAGACGTACAGAAAGGTATCATATGAAAGTAGTTTGTAAACTCAAAAAAAGAAGGAAAAAAAAACACACTCACTCACGCATTTTAATCCATTTTACCCACTTTCCTTTGTTGAAACAAGCGAAAATAGATAATAGCACAAATGCACACGCACGCAGAACAAAACCAACATAAAAGTTAAGTATAAATAATTAAATTTTTAATTGAAAATTAAAAACCGTGTTGACTTAACTGAGAAATTTATAATAAAATTACGCTTTTCTTAACTGTTTGCATTTTTATGAAACAAATTAGTTTGCATGAAGAATTTTGGAAAAAAGAAGAACTCTTCGAACTTGCCAATCGATTCAATTAAAAATAAGAATCATATTAAAAAATCAACAAAAAAAGAACACTACTTTAACTAAAAACATTTTTTTCAGGTCTAAACTTGAAACAAAATTTATCCAACAAAAGAAAACATTGCAATTTTTTTCCTTTAAATCCAATTACTTCAGACAAAAAAGTCGCCATTGTTCGTGGAAATAAAGATACCTTTTGAACAGGAAAAAAAAACTATTCTATATTTAAATGCTGAGATTACAGTCTGCTAAAAGTATGTTTTTCTTTACAAAAGAAATTTTTATATTATTCATTTATTAAAGAATAAAAAAACTGCTTCGAAAATAATATGAACTATGTGAAAAGCTTCATCAATGATTTTTAAAACTAATAGAAACTTTATTTGCTTGAAATAATGTATAAACTAGCAAATTCGTTTGAGACAATATTTATTTATTAGCGCATTTTTATGATAAAAATACTTAAAAAGACTTATTTTCGAATACAGTGGAATCTTGTAAATACAAACTCGCTTAGAACGAAATTCATTTAAAGCAGGTTAAGTATTAATCTCCGTCACTTGACGTAAAATATTAATTTTAGCTGTTAATCATTACGAGAAGCAGTGGTGGAGCTTCCATCGTTTCTTAAATGGTAGCATTTTTGTCGAAAATCATGTGAATTGATAATACGAAGATAAACCTTGAACATATTAAGCTAAATTACTCTGAAAATTAACGAATGTATTTTAAAACTTCTTACGACGCATCTTATTAAAATGAAGTAAATCCATAATTCTTATCAAATCATCGTATTTTCACAAGTGGAAGTTACTCGAAAATCCTCAAACTAATGCATTTAATTCTCGAAATAGCCAACCGTTATTTTTCCTATTATAAAACTTTAATGGGGAAATTAAATTTTATGCTTCAGATAAGTTTTATTTAATGAGGACAATTTATCACTCCTAAAATTTAATGATTAGAAATGTGTCCCTATCTCTTGCCATATTACGAACTTTTCCATTGGTTTAAAAATAGAAAACCTTACTTGCTGATTTATTATGATAAAAAGACGAAAATTTAAGTGTTGAAGATGTAAATGATCTAGAAGAATAAAGGTTCCTTTTCTCTCATATTTTACGTTCAAAAGATATTTATCCACAGAGAAAAAAAAAAGGCCACGAAAGTTGCACGATAAACTTTCATTTTACTGACCCCCTGAGTGCTGAGTAGTTTTTTTTTGGGGGGGGGGGCAGCCCATTTGCACGTGCCTATGTATGAACCGCCAAAATACCCACTTTGAGGATCCCCGACTTAAATTTTTCGAGTTTTTTTCGCGATGTCTGGCGGTACGTACGTAAGTACGTATGTATTTAGCATAACTGAAAAATGTGCAACGTGGAAAATTTAAATTTCGTTTGTGGAATCTGTTAAGGATGTAGTTGTGCCTCTCCACTTTTGGTTGCACTCCAATGTTCCAAAAGAAGTTTTTACACGTTTTTGTGGCAAATCAGTGTTTATCTATATTTCAGTGCAGACTGATGTAATGTCATAAATAGGCACCTACTCGGTGATATGTCGACAAGCTTTTTGTTGCCAAGTTTTTATCACCCAATTGGGGACAAAATCATACATTGAGTTGTGTGTCAGTTTGGCGACATTGGCGATAATCAGTTAGATTCCCGTAGATTCGATATTAAAGTTGTCGGTGTTTGTAAAATAAACATCTATAAAGTCGTTTACGTATTAAAGGCATTTTTTAAGGCACTATTATATTGTATTTTTGTACATTTTACACATTCCATACAGATTTCGGTAGTGCAATGTCGAATCTCAAACTCCAACAAAAACTTAATACTTCTTTTCCATTGTCGATGCTTACCCTATTTTTATAAGTGTACGAGAGTGTATAAAAAATAATTCTCTTAAGAAGCATTACTTCTAACGCACGTGCATAAGTACCAGTACCCACTCTTTTGAGTTTTTAATAAACATAAAATTATTTAATCAGTATACAAGAACTAGAGGGATAAGACATTTTAATTTTTTCAACAAAATTGGTTATTTAAATCACTTTGCCCGGTTAATGTAGTTTAATTATTGCCATTATGTTTGGTGGATACGAGTTACGTGATCATTTTCAGTTTCTTCGCAGAATTGGTACGAAAATAATCGCAAAGGCTTACTTATATGTTATTCATTTGTAAAATCTTATGACTTAAATACTAAATAAAATTGTTATTTTAAAATACAGTGGAATCTTTTGAAAAACAAACCCGCTTGGAACAAAATTTTCATTAAAGCAGGTGAAGTATAGGAATTGTTTAAATTTATCAAAATGAAAGATGTTAATGGGTTTAAATTTTGCACGGAAAGCAGGAAGAGTGGCCATTATTTTAAGCTGTTCAAATCTCAGGCAAAACCGGAAATTAAGAAAAAATACTACTTTAGTGGGGTCGTGGGCATTTGGAACTGCTTACCGAAAGAGGCGGTAATGAGCAAGGAGTTGGATACTTTTAAGAGGGCTATTGTTCTTCATTGTGGACAAATAAACTGACGAGGAACAGCCTAGCTGGGCCCGGAGCCTGTTGCTGGTCGTCACATTTGTATTTGTATTATTTGTATTTGAATGTGGGGAAAAGTGAAATAGCGGGGAAAAGTGAATACGGGGCTTCCCTCGTATAACAGGGTACTCCTACAACACGGTTTCGATATTACATAATACCAAATTTGCGGATTATTATAACACGGCTTCGATATTAGACGGTATGAAATTTGAATTTAATGCTTCATGGCTTTGATACAACAAGAATGTTATATTTAAAAAAGATAGAATTTCATTTTTGTTTATTACATTTTGCTAATTTTTGACAACAACTCTAATACTTTACTTTGTTTTTATAAAACTTGGTTTCGATATAACACGGTACATATCCCTTGATTTACATTATTTTTAAGTCTCGTATAACACAGTTTCGATATAACACGGAAGATGATTTCGATATAACACGGAACACGGTTTCGATACAACAAGATACATCTTAGCCTGATGTTTCTCATGCACATGAATAATTAGCATTAAAACTAAGTAAAACTGTAAATTTAAAAAAAATTCTCACACAACACGGTTTACAACACGGAACAAATTAACCGTGTTATACGAAGGACACCTGTAACTGAAATTTTTACCCTATTTTTAGCGCCATCTTTCTGGTAATATTTTAACCATGTAGTATCATACGTAGTCTATTCAAGTCAGGAAAAAGTTATCTACGAATATTAAAGAATATGATAATATCAGCAATTTTCAATAATTGATACACATATTGTAATACTTCGTTGTACGTCAAAAATAGTTTTGCTACTATACCATGAAGAAATTCTTGCTAGTAACGTTTTGAATAATAATTGAAGCCTACTAATATTCGGTGCAGAGTTAATTTACTTAAAATTAAGCTTATTTAAAAAAAATATTTTGTACATATATTCAAGTGCATGCGGGAACAAAGTGAAATAGTTCATTTCACATACTTATTTAATCATTTATTAAATCCTATATTTATTGATTAATTAATTTACATTCCTTCATTTAATAATTCACATATTTTAAACTCATTCACTATTTTATTCCTTCTCATGTATTAACTAATCGATTAGTTAACTAAATAAATAATGTATTGATTCACTATCAATTCATTTATTCACTCCTTATTTCTTGTACGCATTTATTTGATCAAAAATATGTTTACTAATCAAATAGAATATTGTTTATCAGAAAAATATTTTATTTTTTACTTTGTCCCATAAAAAAAAGCGAAACATTTCCACCTTTTGTTGAAGGTACAAAGTTACTGTCAAAAAATAAATAAAAAATAATAACTCTTTAAAGTTTTAACGCAAAATACTTTTTTTTTCATGCAATGTAATTTTCCAAAAAAAATTCCATTTTTTCTTTTAATTTTGAAAAAGGCAAGTTTTCACAAATAGTTCAATTTGATCAACATTCCCCAACTAGTCTGCTGCAGTTGATGTGAAATATGTATCTTACCTGCTTATCTTCGCGAAAACCATTTGTAAAATTTCTTACCATCCATATCGAAGAAAACTACGTAAAGTGATCCAATAATAGCTAAATTTCGAATTTATTGAGCTATCTTCCGTAATGATATTTGCATTGATATTGAAATAGTTAAGATACAGTTGTATTAGATAAGAGTCACGTGATTATTTTAATTTTTTTTTTTTTTTTTTGAATGATTTCTACTAAAATAACCGCATAACTTTGATTTATGTGTTAAAATTTTTCGCTAATTGAGCACTATTTTGTGATATAAAGAATTTAGAGTTTAAGTTTTACAGTAAGGTTACTTCCATACAGTGGCGGAACCGACCGATCATTTTGGTAGGGGCCATTCAAAGTTTTCCAACAAAATTTCTTTAGACGCTTGTTTTAATGATCACCTCTCAAACAGTGTCTCATCGTTAATTTTTCCGAAAAACCACCACCTCTAATCATATTCAAGTCTTTATTCCAAGTTTGAATTTTAAAATAATGACAGAAATAGGGGAGATTTATAAAATTTAAGATAATGTTAATGCCCCAAAACATTTTTGATACGTAATTTATTGCTTTGAAGAAAAATATATCAGTTTTTACTTATCTTTCATGGCATTTGTGGAGGGACATGGGGAGTAAGGAACTCTCCTCAGGTAAAGTTTCAAAACTAAGGTCATAAAGAGGGAATTTAAGCTTTTTTTGGTCTTGTGAGAAATAGGTGTACTCAGAGGACAGAATCTTTTATAGATCGTCCAAGTGTCTAAAGTTGGCGTAAAGGGATGATCTGAACGAGGGAGCAAAATTTTAGTAATAATTTTAGAGGGAGCAAAATATTAATAATTTTGTTTCGAGAGGAGGAATGTAATTTCTCTCCCAATTACCAACTAACATTATTTTAAAGTAAAACTCATGTGTTAAATTTTGTTATTTTACATAAATATTCTATTTCTTTTTATTTTCTTCTTGAACAAATTTCTACACTCACAAGGTTTTGGGGGAGGCCATGGCTCCCATGACCCCTCACTAGATACCTTGCAAAACGTGAGCCATGGGGAAAAAAATCATAGTCGCATTTTTGACCCTCAAATAATGGCTGATTCTGTTAACCCCTTAACTGCGTAGCCCGAGCTGAGCTCGGGGTGAGGTTTATGTACCTTTAACTGTGTAGCCCGAGCCCCTTGAGTAGGGGCAGTGGACTTTCCTGCAGTACTCGAAGCAACTAACCGCGGGTGTCTTAAGATAAATTCCGAAAAAAGGAGCAACCGCGAGTAGGTGGAGAGTCAGTTGTCGATCTAATTTATTTCCGCTCACTGGACAGGCGCACGTGTTCGAGAGCTATGAGTAAGTTCATCCTAACGCTGCTTGAAATGGATGTGTACTCAGAAATTGTGTATTTTTAGATTGCAATTAGGTACTAAAAATGAATATTCTCGCAAAATGCTGAAAATGAAGTTTTCATTATAATTAATTATCAAATACAAAAAGATCTGAATTAGAAATTTTAGTCTGAAATAAATATAAAAGTATAACTAGCGTCCCAGCATACAATCTTTATTAATCTGTTCAAATATAAATAACCTGTCAATTATACTTTTTCAAAAATATCATAAATTTAAATCTCTCTTATAAAATGAAAGTTCATGGCACTAGCGTCCCTAAGAACTCTAAGTGACACTATTGTCCGATGGAATATGAACTTAATCTAATAATGTGAGTTATTTCATGTATCTCTTTTTTTATTATTAATTCTTTTCGATTTTTTGCGTTAAATCCGAAATTGAGAGGAATATTTTCTTGTCACACAACACAGTTCCATAAAATTAAATTTTTAATATTTGCAAAAAAGATCATGCTTACAAGTGGTTTAAAATAATGAAATAAAAGCACCATTTTGGTTTTAAAAAAATGCAAAGTCCACCCCCCCCCTCCCCCCCCCAAAAAAAATGCTGTCATCTGTTTTGGAGTTACAAGCCCGTTTTTCAAAGCAAAAAGACACAAGCTTATTGGTATAAAATGCATACTTTTCCATTAATTAAATTATTTTTTATGAAGTATGTAATACCATCACGAAACTCTTATGCTTTATCAACTCTTGAAGAGGAAGTATGAAAGGTTTTTAGAGCAAATTCAATGTGTTCAGAGTACTCCCCTAAACATTCGAGGTAATCTACAATACTTATCACTTAAAATTAATCCTGAACTTGGACTGATATTTGCAATTCAAGTCTTCTGAAATATATTTATTTACGAACTGTTACGACAAACCCCTCTCAAGATAAAATTCTAACTTGTTATACCGATATCTGTTTTGCGCTTTTCTTTTCTCTACAGAATGCCTTTCCGTCAAGCTCTTAATAAATTTCCTAGTGTGAAATAAATAAATATCTGAACTAAAAAGTAAATGGGGAAAAAATCAACAACTTTGGAAACAGCACAAGTTTACCAAAAACTCCAGTTACATGTTTCGGGAAAGGGGGGGGGGGGGGCAAGGAAGACCTTTTTCATAGAAAAATTTTTTAAACTTAGATATGGACTTTATTGGATGTTCTGATTACCTTATAACATTCAAAGCTCACATCTTCTTATATTACAAGTTTCTCATTGCAATCCTCCTCTTCACTGCAAAAAAAAAAAAAAAAGAAGAAAAAAAAAGGTGCAGATAGAAGGGTATCTTCTATCTGCACCTTTTTTTTTTCTTTTTTTTTTTTTTTTTTTTTTTTTTTTGCAAATTAGTGCTGTTTTAAACGATGTTAAACTTATTAATCACCTAGTGCTTCAAGTTTTTATTTAAAAATAGAAAAATATTACATATTGCACCTTTTATGCAAATGTTTTCAAAGGAAAATATTAATTATTTAAAGATGAAATTGCGAAACGCTTCTCATACACCTGGTAAAGCTCGAACTGAAAAAACTGCAGAGAAACATGATGCATTATTATATATGCAGGGTGTCTCAGTTAAGGGGTCTAAGGACCCTTAACCTTCAAAATTTTCGACTTTCTGGAAAAAATATATGTTATGCATATTTTAATTCTGAACAATTTGATACCTTATTTATTACCATACGCCAAAAACTTTTCAAGTTATTGTAAAAATGCGTAAACTTTCCCCATAGAGATTTATGTTAACAGCAGCTGTTTAATCCTCTTTTTCTCAGGTGCCGATTTCTTCGGTTTTCTCGTTTTGCGCGCATAATATCTCGGAAAGTTTCTTATATATTACCGTAAAACTTTTCATACTTGTTTGTCTGGTTTATATTTATGACCTGAACCTAAATTTATTTAATTTTTTAAAAATTATTTATTTATTTTTTGAAATTTTACAAGTCATAATCAAAAATTTCCAAAATTTTGGGCAAAAAAAAAATATATTTTTTAATATTACCTTTCATTTTTAGTTAAAATTTAGGTTCAGATCATAAATATATACCAGACAAACATGTATAAAAAGTTTTACGGAAATATATAAGAAACTTTCTGAGATATCATGCGCGCAAAACGAGAAAACCGAAGAAACCGGTACCTGAGAAAAAGAGGCTTAAACAGCTGCTATTAACATTAATCTCTACGGGGAAAGTTTACGCATTTTTACGATAACTTGAAAAGTTTTCGGCGTATAGTAAAAAATAAGGTATCAAATTGTTCAGAATCCAATTATGCATAACATATATTTTTTCCAGAAAGTTGAAAATTTTGAAGGTTAAGGGTCCTTTGACCCCTTAAATGTTTCAGACCTCCTAGGAGGGGTGGGATGCATCCTGACGACTTGAAATTATATCACATTGCGGGGTTTGAAATTCTTTCTCTACCCGAGAAATTCGACATATGCCAAAAGTACTGTGCGAGAGATAAAGATATAATTAGAGAGAACATAAGCAGCTGGTGCACAAAAAAGTTGGAGATACCTGAGGGGAGGGGAGGGGAGGGGGGTAGGTAGACGGTGCCTGTACATTGTACAGGTGACTTTTTCTAAAATTTAATTTTAACGTTATTATTGATTAAGAGACCTTTTCCCAAAATGTCCGGGGCACGACCTCAAATATTGGGACTAATGGTCATATGGTACTTCTTTCAATTCGATGCTACATTTTTTAATTTTTATAAAATAATAGGAAACTTTTCTTTTGAAAGAAAAGGGACAGTTGTCCCCCATACTAGTCGATTATAAATATATGTAAACAGAGAGAGAATCTAGTTGGACGTTTTTATTTTATTACAAAGAGTCAACTGATTCTAAACTTGTGCGGCGTTTTAGTTTGTGTAAACTAAACGTAGTGCAAAAAAAATCGTGGCATAACGTGAATCAATTAAATGTATCAATCTGCAATGATGTAGTTTAAGAGAACGAAGGGGAAGGGATGCTGCCCCCCGAAATATTTGAATTTCTATGGTAAAAATAATGCAAATTGTTACGTAAAATCGTTCAAAACCACCTTTACTTATGCTGTTGCTTTTTGTGGTCCCAAACCCCAAGTTGAGGCTAGTAGTTTTCCTTCTAATCAATATGTTCTTTCTGTTTTTCTTTTTTTAAAAAAAAATAAGATTTAAAAAGTAGCAGTTATCACATCGGGTCACTTTTACTATTATAGAGTGACAAGGTAGGAAATACAACACGTGTGTGTGAGCTGTTTGCACCCCAAAAAGATATCTATTCAGAAAGGCTTAGAATCCGATGCGAATAAAAGACTTCAGACACTCCCAAGAGAGATAGATGAATACGGAAACAGGTTCGCTGTCGTATCCTTTAGAGAGGTCTAAGGTCGTATCAGTGCATTCCATTAGCCCTACTTTCTTTGCCACAAACACAATTGTGGAATGTGAAGTTTTATAATAGCAAGATTCACTAACAGCTGGTGAATTTGAATAGAAAATCTTAAGTCAAAAAAATGTCAAAAAATAAATAAATAAATAAAATAATAATAAATTTAATCAATGATAAAAAAAAAAATCATTAAATAATACAGTAAAATCTCATTGCAGCGAATACCTATGCAAAGAAATTTCCATTTCAACGAAATAAATATTCAATCCCATTTTTATTTCTAGTATACATTCAACACAAGATGACTGGTTTTAGAAGAAATTGATCAGAGAATATTCTTACTTTTCATTCTGAAGCTGAAAAAGTAAAATATAGTTCTGCTATAGGAAAAAAATATTTAAAATCAGTGAAACATAGTAAAAGACTCTAGGTTTCACGAACAGACATTATGTTTATGAGACCTAAGGAATAGTATTTCTTCCTCGTCAAAAGTATCATCACTTTACCAGTAAAAACTCGACCTGTTTCTTCACCTCAAAACATCTTTAATGTAAAGTAAATTTCAAGTAAAGTTTATTTTAATATTTTCAGTTAAAGGTAAATGAGGTAATCCTGTATTGCGTTTTTTTTTTCTTTTTTTTTCAATGTGTTTCAAATCAATATGTGCTGAAAAATTCTTTTTCTTTTTTTTTCCTTTAACACATTTAGTTCTCTTCCGGTGATACTTTCCATAAAATTAAAAAAAAAAAAAAAAAATCTGTTCGGAGTATCCGAAGATTCGGACATGCAAGGTTCTACAGCATATAGTAAACAATCTAGAATGTAAAATAAAAAATAGCAATGTCAAAAAGCACGATTGCAGACTACTGCAGACACGTGTTTCGGCGTTACAAGGAACGCCTTTTTCAACGCAAAAGAAATGAGCTTATGGAGGAAAAGACATCCGAAAGCTCATTTTTTTTGCATTGAAAAAGGCGTTTCCTTGTAACGCCGAAGCACGTGTCTGGAGTAATCTGTAATTTGTGCTTTTTTGACGTTGTCACTTCTTATTTTACTTTTTAACACAAAGGTGTTTATTTTACTAATCTTGGATGTATTCAAAACGAAGCAATATTCCTACAATTCACGATATATTTTCAATAAATATGAACAAGAAAATTAAATGATGCTTTGATTATACACATAAATTGGATCGATATTAGGAGAAGAATACTTCTTATACGCTCTTTTCGTTATTCCCCTCCCCCTTTTATTCTCCTCCCTTTTAACAAATGTTGCAACCGAATCCAAGCAATTTAGTTTTTATCATGATCAAATTTTCACCGTCACTTGGGACGTTTAGCCATGAAGATGAAAAATTAAGAAACAAGAACAAATTTTAATAGTTTGAAAGAGGAAAGGATAAAAATACAAAAATGTATGCTTTCCCCTCTTACTTATATATACACGTATAATATATGTGCATTAGTTTAAACATATACTAACACAACCCAGATCTTTTTCGAGTACTAATTCTAATCGCAGAAACTAGATTCTAATGCTCGTTCAAGCACGAATTCCCACGTTGATTCTTCTACAATAGTTCAGGTTTTCTCTTGAAAGGGGATAATTCTTTGCTCTTGCTTTTCAGGGGTGCAATGTCTGACTGATAAGGTGTATACTGGCTGTGCATGTGCACTTCACAGTAGCTACATTGTTGTGTCTACAACGAGAAGGCCTTCATTCTTTGTTGAACATTCGATGCATTTAGAACATTTTCTTCTTAGCGAATACTTATATGCTTCATAATGTCAGACGCAGATTATTCGAGCAACGACAGCTCTGATTATAGTATTTATTCTAATGACCAAGAATCTTCTGATGAAGAAAACAGCGCAGATGACAATTTAGCCAAATACCCCCCCCCCCCCTATCTCCGCCGAAAGAATACGTACTCCCACGACCCGACAACGATACTTGAGTCGCTAGTCACCATCTTTATTTGTGGGCCCTCCCCTCCCCTGCTTGGTGGTTGGGTGGACCGGTACCAGTAAGGAGGAAAAATTTGCCGGTCCTCAGGGTTTTTTGCTCGTCCTCGATTTAAAATCTACATGAATAAAACAGTCAATATATATATATACGTATGTGTGTGTGTGTATGGCGCCCTATATAAATCCACAGTTTACGTCGGATCTCGAACAATTTGGCAGGGAGGTACTTGAGCACCCAAGAAAGAACGTAAGGGGGTTTTCGAACGCGAAAAAAAAAAGAAAAACCAAACCGTTTGAATTCTAATAATAAGATCCAAAAATGGCGTTTTTCTATAATATGAGGGCAAAAAAAAAAAAAAAAATGCTCACAAAAATTAGAATAAAATATCCATGGAAACCACTGATTTTTCTGCATCATTTGTTCCAATGTCCCAAGGTGATTAGAACGTGAGTTACAACTGTTTTTAACTTATTTCAATTTTAAGATGTAGGTATGCCTTCAATTTGAAATTCGTTGCTGCTTACGGTCATTGTTGAACAATGATTTTATAAAAATTAGTAGCGTGACGAAAATCATTGAGAAGAGAGATCTGTTGCCGTTTTTTTTCTCGAATATGAACAAAAAAATTCTACCTTTTGTTTTGAGGCTTTTTCAATAATTGGGGGATTTAAAAATTTTCTATTTTGGTAACTTTTTCTCGCTTCGTCAGGAAATTTTGAAGATTTTTAATATTATTTAGCCTGATCGTTTGACATAACTTTTGTTTTCGAGGTAGACCGATTGAAGCCCAGGTGACGCAGCTATGAAATAAACAAATTAAAAATTATTTATTCAAAAAGAAATAAATGTAAAAGTCTAATAATATCCTATATAACGGTTTTTGCATGAATTTGGTGATTAATTTTCAAAATTGTCTGATTTTTCTCAAATGCTCACTTACTTATGGATAGTTGTTACAACAATTAGCTATCTACAACCTTTGCTATAAAATGTTTTGCAACAAATCTCTAATATGTAGTAAAAAAAAAAAACTCGACTGCCCACTAACTTTTTCCACAACAATCCGCAAGTCAAAAATTTCCCTTTTTTTTTGAGAGAAAAAAAAAACAAAAAAATAAAAAGAAAAGGAGAAAAAAGGGGGGGGGGGATTCTCCGGTCAGATTAGATTTTTAGCAGATTTTTCAGGCTCTGCGAGTTATTTTCTTTTTTTTTTTCGTATAAAAAAAAATAATAAATAAGGCAAGAAAAAAAACTGACCGTTCCGGGAGTTCTTTTAAAAAGATGTTGCCGGCCCGCGGGTCAAGAAAGGTTGAAAGAAAAATCAATTTAGTGCTTAGGTATTATAGCAGTCACTGGCGTAATCAGAATTACCATCTAGGAACTGGGCCGTAGCCTACGGCTCCTGCTTTTGAAATGCTCCCAAGTGACTAAGATTTTGATTTAGCCAATGGCTAAATCCAGTGGCGCACATGACAACCCCGTGGTGCGGGGGGGGGGGGGCAAGAAGTATGAGGGCGTACGTTCAGAAAAATAAGCACTATGTTGAAATTTAAATTTTGCGGGGGGGGGGAGAGCATCAAAGTCTATCTACGCCCCTCTCCCCATATTTTAGTCGGATCCTGCATTTGATTTTGATTTCAGCTACAGTTGAGGTAAACCTAACCTGACAGCGTCGTGATGTTATCATTAGGATCTGCTCAGCCTTCAAAATGCTGCCAGGTTAGGTTTGCCCCATCTACAGTTACATTTTGTAAGCAAACTCTTCTTCAATTGTAAGTTTGTAGACGTCGGTTCCGAATGACAATATAACATATACGAAGCATTCAAGTTTATCGTTTAAAAAAAATACAATCGCTATTGAATTTTTTGCCGGCTTGAAATTATTAATATAGAACAAGATAAATTATAAATGTTTCAGTCTGAATTTCATTGCTAGAAAACATTGGTTTTAAGTTAATTGGAACCAAGGAAACAGTAGCACACCCAAGTAAATGGGTGTGACTCAAGTCATACATGATGAAAGTTAATGCCCCAGCTTTTGGCTACTATATTAAAATTTATGCAGCAAAACTACAAACCGTTAGTTTGTAAAAAAATAACATTGCTTATCATAGTATAATCATGTAGCAAATACTAAGCTTCGCAGTTTTAATAAGCAATCTAATTATCCATAGCATATAAAGAACTTCATGTTAAAGTTTGTGGTAAGGGAAAGTTATTTCAACTTCCATCAATTATTTTTTTTAATCTTATTTTTTCAATTTTTAAATTAAATTGATTTAATTGCGCAGTTTTAAAAGTTGAACAGCAAATTTCAATAACTAAACTAGTTTGATTAGCATTTACAAAATATATAACGTCTGTCTGAATATAAGTAAATATTTCGGAATTTCGTAGTAAAATGCTTAGAGGTCCTTTTGAAGCTAGGAGAATTTCAAAATGGTTTCCAGAACAAACCTAAGAAAAGAGAAAGCCAAAATGAATACATTCCAGCTGTCATCGTCAACCTACCCCTTGCACCTCAGGGACAACGTTCCCTCCCACTCTTTAGAAACCATCGCGCGCTGGATCCTCATAATGGCTAGATTGATCAAGCAGAAGCTCCTTTGTAAAACGAAAGGAGTAGCAACCCAGGAGGTCCCGGAACCAAATGCATTGCTGGGAAGTGAACATTTCTCTTCAAAATGTTTACGCATAAAAGGACCTTTTTTGGCGAAGAAGTTCTCACAGTAAAGAGGTTAAGATAATAAAATTCATTTATCTTTTACTAATAATAAAGCTGAAAGTCTGTCTGGATCTCTGTGACACGCATAGCGTCTATACCGTTCAGCCGATTTTCATGAAAATTGGCACAAAGTTAGTTTGTTGCATGGGGGTGTGCACCTCGAAGCGATTCTTCGAAAATTCGATTTTGTTCTTTTTCTATTCCAATTTTAAGAACATTTTACCCAGCAAATTATCATAACGTGGAATATTTAATTACGGAATTATCATAACGTGGAACCGTAATATGGGCGAGCAAATGAACATAGCCAACTGGCGAGAAATTCATCATCCATTATTTGTAAATATACAGGCGAACCAAATGACCTTTTAATTTTCTACTACGGGCAAAGCCATGCGGGTACCGCTAGTTTCCAAATAAATCATCTGCAAAGTTGCAGTTATACAACCATAAAAAATCGTTTCTCTTGCGTGCAATAACCACAAACTAAGGAACAAAGATGCCTTCAAGAAGTTAGATGGTCAAAGAAACTTTCCTATTCTGCTTCTATAAGATAAAAGTAATAATCCCGCAGAAAGCAAAAAGGATTAATATATTAAGTCTCGCAGCCTGAATTAGATTTCGTGTACCACCAAACAGCAGCAAACTCAGACAAGAGAAGGGGGAAATTGTTTCCTTTTCCTCTTCCCTTCTTTTCTCAGGGGATTTTTCGAATGTTCTCTTTGCACTAATCGCAAATTAAGATGAGTCTTATTTTCTTTATTTTTTTCTCGTACCCAGTTAATTCCTCTTTGTGTCAAAAGACATTTCTTAAAGAAATAAATTTTATAGAAATTGTCATAAATCAGGAGGATCATTAAATATATTTTATATTATTTACGTTAATTGATAAAATAAAAAATGTAATTTTTGGAAACAAAAAAGAGAAAATGAATCTTTTAATTACTAACAACTTTTGAATAATAAAAGATTGGAACGTATGGCGCATAAAACTAGCAGAAAGACACTCAGTGAATCCAGAGCGTTAATTACGATGTATATTAAACAGATTTTTTATTTGAAACGAGAAAAACATTTGAATTCTTGCAATACTTTTGAACAGAAAAATTTTAATTCAAAAAGTAGCTTCCTATTGTGTAGTAGAGGAATGTGGGGCAAAAAGCTAAGGTGACTGAGCTTTTCCAAAATGAACAAATTTGAAATTTGTTTTGAAAATTACATTACATAAAGAAGGAACAACGTATTTAAAAAAAACTTTTAAATAAAACATAGTTTTTTTATTTTATCTTGTCAGTAAAATTGCTCCTTCGAAAATTTTAACTTTTTTTTTTCCGTGGGGCAAAGTGAAAAATATATATATATATATATATATATATATATATATATATATATATATATATATATTTATTTATTTATTTATTTATTTATTTATTTAGTCAGTGAAAAACATTTTTGAATAAATTAATGAGCAAATAAAAAGATAATCGAAGAAATCAAAAGATAATGTAACAATAGGGGGAAGAATACTTTGGGATACCTATAAATACTTAGGGGAGGGTGGGGCACTGTGAGACGCGGGGTACGGAGAAAAAAAGCTATTTTTTTAAATTTCTGAATCATAATTCGGAAATGATTCTACTGTCCAACCACGGATGTATTGCATGGAATTTTCAAATGTCCAGGTAAGACGAATCTATGTGAATAAGGGGGAAAAGTAAAAATTTGATGCGCGCATTCCGCTCATTTGAATGAGACTCTGCTTCTGCAAATGCTGACATCGGTAACAAATAATAGGTTCGTCTATTTCCGGCTGTAAAACGGATGTTGGTCTTGCTATATAATCCGTGGTCAAACTATATGAGTCTGCAGCAATTGGTCTGGAATATGAAGATGTTGCTTGTGTTTGCAATCAATAGATCGTTATTTTTCTGATTTCAGAAAAACAAAGTTTTTTATTTGACTAGATGTACGATGAAACTTGGAATATTTTTTGCATTACGATTTAATTTTGATTTTAAACGTTGAACATATTATGTTTCACTCGACCCTATATGGTGTCTCACTGTCAAATTGCACGCTGTCTCACTGTGCCTCATGCGTGGCACAGTGTGAGAGAGTACAGTGTGACAGTGAGGTAAAATATTACGTTTCCTTTTTACTTCCTTTTACAAAAAAGGAAGTATTGCGTTCGCAAAAAAATTTTCACTCAGAAATCGGCCTTAATTTCTATTTTTCTCACCCCCGAACGAATGTTGAGTTTTTTTTTTTTTTTTTTTTTTAGCGACCCGACCACACGTAGATATATACCTAGGAACGTAACAGACACCCGAAATATCTATTTTGACAACCCCCGAGTTTATTACAACGAATTTTCTCGTGACGTCCGTATGTACGTATGTATGTGCGTATGTGCGTATGGAGTCCTAGTGGGGTCTAGTTGTGCACCTTCCCTTTTGGTTGCATTTGGATTTTCCTAAGGGGCTCTTCTGCCCCTTTTTGGGGTGAAATCATTGTTAATTTCGATGTAAAGTCAAGTGCTGTTATAATTTGACGGACACTTGGCGATATATCGCCAGTCTTTTGGTCGCCAAGTTTTGTCGCCAAGATAGTGACAAATTTGGCTTTTTTTTTTTTTTTTTTTAATATCTTGTTCCAATTTGGCCACTGGTGGTGATATTTAGAGAGTTTTCAATTGAATCACATTAAAATTGACAATAATGGGAAAAGGACATTAAATTGGAGTAAAAAGGAAGTCATGTGATGCACCTATCAGCTCGTTTTATAGCATCTTAAAAATTATAAATAGTAACGAAATGTTTTTTGTCTCAAAAGATCAAAAGATTGTGTACTTAAGTTGCGTTACAAATCCACCTCAAAAAAATTTCTTATAGAATCAAAGTGAAATTCTTAATACATTACGAGAAATAAATGAGTGAATAAAATAGTGAATGAATAAGAAAATAAGTAAATGAATGAATTAAGAAGAGAATCATTAAATGAAGGAATGTAAATTAATTAGTTTATAAATGAATTCGTAAGTCATTTAGTATATGATTGAATGAATAAACGAAATGAGTTAATTTCACGTTGCCCCATCCACTTTGCACCGCATGCTTTTGACTAATTGTGAAAAATATTAAAAATACAAATTCGGTTAATATTGGCTAAATAAATACTGCCCCGAATATTAGAACGTCCCAATTATTAGTAAAAATGTTCCCCTTAAATGTTCATTTTTTTTTTTAATTTCCAAAAATTACTTGTCCCAAACTCAATTGTCTTTTATGTGTATATTAATTGCATAAAACGCTTTCATAATAGATATCCCGACGACTTGAACGTTCGCACAAATATCGCAAAGCTCCGCATGAAAGTTTTTAAACCCTCTCCGAAATTATTTTCCGATTACGGCCCTGGTAAAAAATATCTACTCATAAAGTTCAAATAATATATTTGTGTTCAACAAATTGTTTCACAAAAAAAAAAAAAAAAAAAAAAAAGAATGGATGGGAAAAAACATAAATCAGGAGAGATTGGAGTTAATGCATATACGAACCGTTTGCAATAAGTAAAAAGCAAGGCTCAAAATAAGTAAATAATTCAATAATAACTATAATAATATTAATAATAATAATACAGTTGAGCTCGGTTAATACGAAATGTCAAAAAGTCAATATTTTTATCTCCAAGCAAATTGATGTTTTCTCTGGTAGGGAAGTGTGTGTTCTTTGATTCTATAATTGTTTTTCAATGCAAAGTAGACTTTTTACGACCATACGAAACGGTAAATAATTTCTTTGGAAAGTTAGAGAATTTCATTGCAAAACTTGCAATGAAAAAGTCAATGGAAAGGTCAAAAAATTTCGTTCATCTTAAAAGAAAGTTCTTTTAAATGTACGTATTATGCGGGGAATATTTAATGTAATAAAATAATAACCAAACTTAACCACGAAAACGTTCGTTTTATCCGTGATTTCGTACTACCGTTAGTCTTATTAAGAAAAGACAACTGAAATAATAACAATAATGAGAATAATAAATTCTAGCTTTTATAAAATGTAAGTTTAAGCAAAAGACATGTAGGGGAATGTGGGGCAAAGTGAAATGATGAAATATTTACTCCGCTTTTAGCGCTATTTACCTAGCAAAATTTTAACTATGTAGTCACATATGTGGTCTATTCCAGTCAAGAAAAAAATACCCTTGAAAATCAAAGCACATGAAATTACAAGCAATTTTCAAAAATTGATGCTCAAACTGTAATACTTTCTTGTGAGTCAAAAATTATTTTGATAATATCAAATTATAAAGTTCTTGTTAAATGTCAAAAGGAACTTTTCGAGGGGGGGGTGAACCCTAAGACCTCCCTGTATACGGGCCTGTTTTTCACTGCCTTAAAAAGAGTTGAAATAATTTTTGAACTATGCTGTTTTCTCAATTTAGTAGTTCTGATATAATCTCAATTATCACTGAAAATAGCTATGCGACATTTTATGCGATATGTTATTACAAAAAAAAAAAAATCCCACCGTAATTGGACATAATAATGCCACTACTGACTAACCTTTCCGTCTTGACAAAAACGTCAAGAAAAAAAAGTTTGAGGCATTAACAGGGCTCACATGAATACCTTTCTGTCAACAAGTCATTCATTTTTTTTCACTTTGATCACAATGTTCTTTTTTTCAAGTCTTGATGCAAAGTCTCCCATAAAAAAATCTTTACTCATTTTGGGAAAATTTTAGTTCTTTCATCGGCATATTCAACTTGAACATTCATCACTCACGGTTTCAAAAAAAAAAAAAAAAAAAAAATATATATATAGTAATTTGAATTTTTGGCATCTTGAATTCAAATTATGTTTTTCACAATCACGAGCGTGTGTGTGTATGAATGCGCGTGTGTGTTTATGTAAGCGCATGTGTGTGGGTGCGTGTGTGCGTGTATGTATGCATGTGTGTGCGTGTTGTGTATGCAGTGCTGTGTGTGTACGCGCGTGTATGTGTGTAGGCGTTCGTGTGTGTGTGTGTATGTAGGCATATGTGTTTGTGTCTGTGTGCAGGCATGAGTGTGTGTATATGTATGTGTGTAGGAGTGTGTGTTTGTGTCTGTGCGCAGGCATGAGTGTACGTGTGAGTAGGCATGTGTGTGTAGGATATGGACGCAACCTGGAGACGGTTTTCGCAAGAGGAGCAGCATCGTGAGGCCGGTCGACGCGACGGTGGTGCTGGCAGAGGGTGCTGGTGGGAAAATAAAATGATAACACGCCAAAACAGTCAAATGAAAGCAATAAGCAATCGTGATTGCTTTAAAAAAAACTACCCTTTAGAAGTACCCTGAAGCTTTATTCATTTCAATATTTTTATACGATGAATCTCATAAAAAAATTGTTTGATCCCTTCAGATGTAATGCTTGACAAGTTAAAGCAAATGCATTTTTTCATTATAGTTGAAAAATATCTTTTTAGGCATGAAGTACTTGGCTCACCTAGTTTTAACATGACTCAGTAGTGTAAAAGCTAAAAGAAAAGGATTTGCGAAGTAAAATTTATTTCTGATTAGCAATTTATTTATTTTAACTTACGTCAAGTGAAAGTTGAACCTTTTTTATCTGCTTAAAGTACATTAGTTTCAGTAAAGATTATTTAGTTATTGTGAATATTATTGGCCATTTTTATATTAAAAGAAAATAAAGGTAACTTCGAACTATAAAGGGTATCCATTCTAATCGTGGACCAATAGCTACTTCCTAAACCGTTTGAAATAAGCATATAGCTCAAATTGGAAAAAAATCTTTAAATTGCGTAAGGAATCAAAATTCATAAAATGTTTGTCAAAAAAATGAGATTTTGAAAAAATTACAAAATTTAACTTTTTATACAGTTTTCCAGTCCTAGCAGTTTTATTTAGTAAAATATTCCTGAAACACTAACATTTAACAGCAAAAAAAATCACTCTTCTACGACCAAAATTGACCGAGGTATGAAGTTTTGAAAAAGCACGGTTTTTGAAGATTTTATGACGTCAGTGGCATAGCTCTTAAAGGGATGTATTCGAATTGACAAAGTGTGTTAATAGGTTTAAATTTATTTTGACTCTTGTCATCAGGTGGCATTATTAAGGGTTAAAAAAAGCTTCGCAAGTACAATTTTAAACTCAAAGGTCTATTTATGATCAGAATGTTTTTTTTTTTTTGCCATTTTGTTTCAAGAATATCTAATTTCCATACGAGAATTCGATTGGAAACACGATTTTGTGTCTCAATTATTTATGTAAAAGGATTTCTAATTAGTGTATCACTAAACAAAAAAAAAGGACATTTAGAAGAAAAGGAAATACATACGTTCAAATTTTAATTGTTTTAGAACTTCAGTTATGATTTCAGCCGACAGACGATAATTTTGTAAGGCTCTTTTTTTTCTTTTTAATACATTTCATTTATTAGTTTATAAAAAAAGTTTTCGACCAAGAAGAAAAAAAAGTTACGGAAACTATATTCAGGGGTGCCCACCTGGGGAGGGGGTCATGGCGCTGGCTGCTGCATTAAACTTTTTAGGGGGTGTTTTAAGGGGTATTTTTCTCTTGTATTGGGGGGGGGGGGGTCTTTGCGATACTTAGGAGGCGCCCTTGCTCTAAGAAGAGAGGGCTATATTAGTAGTGTTATAAATCTTTCGTAACAACATAAGTTGTTTTTCTAAAACAATGCTAAACTTTAGATGCTCTTAAATAAAACATTCCTGTTAGTCTTATTTACCTTATTCTTTTAGAAAAACTAATTTAATTGCTTGCCATGCCATGTTTCATAAATTCACCGACGGGTGCAAAATTCTTCCACATTTCTATTTTATTCCATTTGTACAAACAAGAAACCCAACGAGTTGCTATAGCAATTCGTAATTGCAAAATTTGAATTCAAGATGTTACAATTCAAATTAATTATTGTTATTCTTTTTTGTTTTATGTTCGCTGATGATAATGCGTTTCAAAAAATAAAAGATACGATTGCAGAACTGTCAGTAATTTATTTATTTATTTATTTTACTACTTTCTAATGCTATTTATTTTACTATGGAAAATGTTGCTCGAAAAGAGTAGACTAAAAGTACATAGAACAGTTCAAATGTCTCAATTAAATTCAGGTATGGGATAACTCAATGACAGAGCAAACATAGGATAATCATTCTAATGGCTAATGAGATAAAAATACTTCCCAATGAAAACAATAATATAATTGCTTAATACATACTATTTGATTTGAATATTTTTTTAAAAAACGTACTTTAACTTAATGATATTCGTGGATGGAAGTTAGGGAAAGTGAAACGATGAACCACTTTGATTTATATATATATATATATATATATATATATATAAATGACTTCTAATGATAAAAATAATTTGAGATTATAAATAGCACTTGCAAAGTCATTTCAACCATTAAAAATGCCTCATGATAACAAAAGCCAAAATAAGTTTAAACAATGCACTGTGTCAATTAGCATACATCCCCTTAAAAGCTATATCGCTGACGTCATAAAATCTTCGTGATCTTTCAAAATTTCATAGCTCGGTCAATTTTGGTCGTAGAAGAGTGATTTTTTTTTTTAGTTTCAAATGTTAGTGTGTCAGAAATATTTTACTAAATATAATTGCTAGAACTGGGGGACAGTCTAAAAAGTTAAATGTTGTAATTTTTTTCAAAATTTGATTTTTTTGACACAAATTTCACGGATTTTGATTCTCTTTCGCAATTTAAAGATTTTTTCATATTGGAACTATACGCTTATCTCTAACGGTTTAAAAATTAGCTATTTGTCCACGATTAGAGTAGATACATTGTATATACAAAATTGATTAAAATATTTCTTCATCACTGGAACACACGCTCTGTTATTTTTATTGTTATAGCTATTATTATTATTATTATTATTATTATTATTATTATTATTATTATTATTATTATTATTATTATTATTATTATCGTGGTTAACCCCCAGTGTTTAAAATCCCACCCCCCTCTAAAAAAATCAAAAGATAAGATTGAAACTAAAAAGAGAGGAAGGGGGATTTCGTGTTGGCGAAACTGGGGGACACACCATTATTTTGTATCAGAATCAAAATGAGCAGAGAGTTCGTTAATTGCCTTTTCAGTTTACAAGTAATTATATTTGATTAAACAACCCTTAACTAAAAGGGTTAATAGCCAAAACCACTTTCGATCTGGCCAAACTGCATTTTTTTTTTCTTTAATCGGTTCATTGGTTTTATAGCGACGATGTCACAGATATACACACACATGCACAAGTTGGACTTATACTATCCTCTTAAATTTGAGAAAAACCTCATTTTGCGTTTTAGGAAAAAATAACATATTTCTGATAGAGCCATTCATTGTAAAACCTTTACTGAAAAAAAAAATGCTGAGTTTGAAAATATTTGCTCTTTATTCTTTTATAAATTTTCTAAAAGCAAAATTTTTTCTTTTACTTCTTCTTCACTTCTTCTTGTGCTTCAGATTCTTCACATTTTGAATTTTATTACCTTCTATAAATATTATAAACTTTTCTTTAAATTATCTTTGCGACTTGAGAAATTTCAAATAAGTTATGCACCTAGAACAAAACTAACTTGAATAAATTTAAGCAGAACTAGTCAAGAAAGTTATGCGAATTCATTGTAATTGAAGTATTAAATTATGAAGTTTCTTATTGTTCATTCAAGCACGCAGATGTCTAAGACTTTTATTTGTCAGTTCAAGAGAGTTTTCGTGACAATTTAATTGGAAACTGGATTGTTATTGTCAATGAAGTGTCTGATTGAGTTCGTGTTATCATATTATAGCTTCCAAGGGCAATGAAATAAATTATTTGAGAAAATGTGGCAAAATAGAATATTCCTATCATACAGAGAGCTTAAAACTGGAATAACGAAGTTAATCAAAGAGAAATGAAACAAAAGAAAAAAAAAAGAATGAAATAAAGAAATTAATCATAGGAGGGGGTGGCCTAAAGCGGGTAGATTAACGAAGAACGATCGAAAATTGTAGTTTTTGGCTTTTTATCGTAACAGTTTTGGTTTTATTTCCTAGAAGAGATGTTGAACTTCAAAATAAAAGGTGATTCTTGCAGTATTTCTAACCCAATATTTATTTATTATCAAACATTACAAACACTCGAAAAACCCGCTTTGCCCTACCAGGGCGCCAACTGCGGGTAAGCCGTTCGGGTAAAGCGGGTAAGCTTAACTATAACTGTGATTTGGTACATTTGTCAAATAAATATTAAGTAATAAATGATTAAATCATTTGACTAGCTAACTGCCATTACATTAAAACAATAAATAAATAAAGTTATACTTATCGAGTAAACAGAGGATCTAAGTCAGCACATTTATCAACAAAACATATAGAAAGCGAGTATACACTGTCAAAAAAATCCTTCTTTTTACGCTACATTTTCCTTCATTTTTCGACGAAAAAGTATCGTTTTCAAGTGAAACGAAAACTTTCTGTCAAATGGGCGCGCGCCTGCGTAGTAGACATTTTTACCATTCTATTCTACACTTGCCGCTGTGCTTGCCGTGACGACTGCCCGCGAAAACCAAGACCTGACAACGGCCATGTGTGAAAGTGAATGCCTGTGACCTCAAGAAGTACCTTCAATATGAATAAGTTATTGGGTGAGTACTTATTTTAGAGTTTGATTCCAAAAATATGTATTGTTCCTTTTTACTGGAAAGCAGTACGTAATATAGCTTGAAAGAAAAAAAGTTAATTTCGCAGATGAGTAAACGCCGCCATATTTAAATTTGTATACAAAACAAGGCTTCCAGTTATATTGAGCAGGAACATAACAGGGCTTATGCAAAGCCAACAAATGTACTTTTATTTGAGTTTACTGAAAAAGGTTAGAAATAAACCTTGGGACTAGTTTGAAAGTCAAATTGTGGTTGAGAGAACGATATTTCAATATTATAGTATTTACGTAAATTGATTTTACAGTAGCGAGACAATGTTCATTTTGTAAACTTTCCATTAAGCCTTGAGAAAGGTTTTTGTTGAAAAATTTCAATTAAGCAGTGTAATTTCGTTTTAATACAAAGTTGCTTTTGTTGAAAATGATAATACAAATTCGTATGCTAGTCGAGTGATGTTCTTTTTAACCTGGACTATGAAACTTTAACTGTATGAAAGAATAAATCTTCGTTTATATTACTTGAAATAATTAATAAATAAGTAATTTGAACGAACCTTTTAAATTTTTCTATCGATGTAAAATATTTTGCTTGTGTTATGAAATTTAAAATATTCTGTTATCATAGAATTTGATTCTTATTTTCATTTTAAATTCACAGCTCCAGCTCTATAAATTTTGGGTCCCCCTGCTAAAAATCAGTCGGGCCCCTAAACGCCCACTAAGTTGCTCTGCCCGCCCCTCAAAGAGTGATTGTTTTATGTTTTTAACTGCTTCAATGTTTCTACTTAAATTTTGAATTCATTTATTTCAATGTTTTATTTATTTATTATTATTGTTTAAAAGTTTTTAACTTGTGTTTAAACGCTTCTGGGTAGCTGTGTGGAGTTTTTATTCTGATTTTTAGAAACTCATTTTACTAATAAGTTATATCAGCAATGAAACAAGTCTCAAGGCCGTAGCCAGGATATGTTTTCGGGGAGGGACATGGTCGGGGGCAAATTTGGTCCGAGACATGTAATACAGGAGAAAAATAGCTTTTAAAAAAATATGTTTATTATGTTGTTTGCAAAAATTAAACTAAAATAAAATTAATTTGAATTCTGAAATTTTAAATTCAAATTATGTTTTTCGCAATCACGAGTAGCGATAGGACCGTACTCATTGGTTACTACCCCACTCACTTGTTTCTAGATACGGTTCCTGGCCCCCCAAGCCTGTCCCTCCTCTTGGACGGTTACGTGTGTATAATATGTGTAGGCTTGTGTGTGTATAGACCTGTGTGTATGCATGTTTGCGTGTGTGTATGAGCGTGCGTGTGTCTTGGATATGGGCGCCACCAATCAGGAGAAGCATTTACCGGGGGCCAGTTACGTCTGCAGAGGACGGTGGGGTTGAAAAAGGAACCACAACATCACGGACGGTGAAATGAAAATAATTAGCAATTTTGATTGCTCAATAAAAAAATATTATCAAATAATTATTTTAATTAACAACTTAGTTGATTAATGTCTAATAATTAATTTATATTACACCAGAATTATTCATCAGATAAAAATGATATTTTTGTATAAGATCTCTGTCACTGCCAGGCCACTATCTGATGACTGCCCAACTCAACAAAATAAGACTTATACGGATGTAAACATATACGGTCTATAATGTATCATACAGTGTTTATTACATGTTCGCTATTACAAATGCTTGCAAGGGGCCTCTTAGAATAACTTTCAGGCAAAAAAATAAGAAGCCACAATTAAAAAGTAATCTAAAATTGACACCTCAAAAAAAAAAAAAAAAAAAAAAACTTAAAGGATACAAATTCGTCAACTAGAAGGTAAAATTTTTTGCATCAAAAAACGTAAATCCTTTACTTGTTAATTTATTAAAATCGACTAAAATCAAGCATTTAATCAAAAGTATTATTGGGTTAAAAATGAGTTTTGATCATGTAAATTTGTTAAGTTTCTTATTGATGTTTTAAAAATGTCCTTCTTTTCCTCTCTTTTAAAAGTCTTATTCGTAATAAGAGTCATTAACATTCTGTGATGGACCAAGGTGTAAAAAAATAAAGACTTCTTTGAAAAAAAAATTTAAAAAATGATCCAAAAAATAAATAAATAAATAGATCAGATATAGACATCTTTTATTTAGGTCGAATGCTTTGATTTAAAAAAAAAGACAAAATAGCTGCTTTGATCTCCCCCTTCTTTGATGCTCCAGCCGCCTTACAGGCGGCTAATTAAAAATTATTTTCAGGCTGAGTAAGAGAGTATTTGAATAGATGAAAATGGTTAAGTGAGGATAAAAACGTATAGACATAATAAAAAGTATAGGACGAAAACATAATGGGGAAAATAAACTTAAGCAAAGGAAAGTTTTAGTGACTAATTTTTAAACGGCAGCATAGTTGGAATTCAGAATATAAAAAATATGTATCCAAGAATTTCGGGGGAGGATTTGTCCCGACGGTCCCCACCCTATCTACGGCCCTGTGTCTCATAACTTTACATTGAGGTCCGCCCCCACCCCATTCCTTGCTTATGTGCTTTAGTAATACGTGATGATTTTAAATTTTTCTCACATTTGTACCAAAATATTGCAAAAATATATTGAACTGTTTGATCACAGTTTTTAATAATTTATTTTGTATTTATTTATTTGCCCCCCTCCCTTAACAAGCGAGGGTAGGCAAGGTAATTCAAGGGAGGGTGTTTAACTATAATATTTTCTAGACTTGCTGAAAATGAATAGCTGATACAAAATGTCTTTTTACCGTTTTGTGATTAAGGCTTTAACAAGAGAAACTTTCTGTTTTTTAAATTTTTCGTGGAAGATAGAATTAATATAATTCTTGTTTCGGTGTGCTTTCGCAGCTAGAAGCCATCAACACCTTAATATCTTTTCCTCAAATAACAACTAAAGATTTTTCTTGTCATAGTAAAATTGCAGTTGGAAATCGAACAGGATATTAATCTGAAATGAATTGAGTTCAAATGAATTAAATTTCATTTAGCATTATTTTTGGTTTCAAAACTTGGTTTCAGAAATTTGCGTGTAAAACGAATAATGCATATATGTAGGTGAAAGCTCAAATTAACGAAAATTGTTTATGTAAACCGAATGAAGTGATAATTGGAATAGAAATACTAATTATAAAGTTATATAGCATTTTAAATAAAAATCAAAATGTAGCTAAAACACTAAGAAAAGATCCATTTCAGCCAACAATTCCACTGTTATAAAATATTTACTATTTGTCAGTGATATTTTTTTCAGAATGTTAAGGAAACATTTTTATGGGGTTAATATCCAGCCCCATTAGGCCATGTGTTGATTATTCCTTTTTGCATTGAAGTTCTTTGCTAGCTTTTTTTAATATTCAAATTTATGAAAAAGCCATGTAATGTAATGTTGAAACAACATCAACTGAATATATATAATTTTAGCATCATTATAGATTTTTAAACCAGGGACGCACTGAATACTCGATTTTAGTCTTACAACACATTGATATATTAACCTTACTGTAACTAATTCATTTAAGTATGAAACATTAACCAGAAAAATATAAGTTCATATTATCATATCAAGTGTTCAAAAGTCGATTTAACTGCTCATTTTGTCTATAAAATATGCTCCCGAAAACATATCTTCATTTCGTAAATAAATAGAAAAGGTGATCACTAATATATGGAAGGAAACACTTAGTATGAATTAAATTTTGTAGCATTTTTAATTTTTGAAGTTTTACAGTCATAGGAAATATTAAATAAAAATGTACCAAATACCGTTTTGGTAGAGTACAGAGTACTCCGCCAAGTACTAATTATGCTTTAAATGAACTATTGACATACATGTGATAAATTTTGAACTCATATTGAATAGCTATATAGACCTCCATGTAATAGGTTTTCAAAACAAGTTCCAGCTAAAATTCAATTTTATTTAAAATATTATGTTTATGTCAAAAAGTAACAAAAAAAATTCTTTTTTAATTAAAAATAAATAAATAAATAAAAAAATATGATTAATCAAGTTGGAATTAATATGAATTATATGAATCTATTATAGTTCTAATCATCCGCCAAACATGAATAATGTTTTTTAAGCAATAAAACAATGTTAAAAACACAGATGTTCAGGAGCACTCCTGACACATGTTTTGGCGTTACAAAGAATGCTTTTTCAATTCATAAAATGTAAGCTTATGGATGTAGATATCCTTTTCTTTTTTGTCATTACAAATACTTGTACTTTTTTATTAATTGAAAAATGTGTATTGAACAATATTTAATTTTTTACAACTTCTTGGTATTGGCCGAGTCGCATTACCATAGCATCCTCGCGAAGGGAGGGTGCACGCTCTAAAATAAAATAACACTATGTTAAAATTTTTTAAAATACATACGGAAGCATGGGGGGGGGCAAAGAAATCTATGTATTATACTGAGCTGAGTACCTCATCAAAATTTGTCCCAAGTATGAGTATTTGGCGAATTGACCAAGTACTTTGTACATCTCTATTAAAAACTCATAATTTTCTTGAAAAAATGAGTTATTTTTTAAACAATTTCATATTAAAATGAAACTATCAAGAACTATTTGTGCTAAAAAATTGCTTATTTACATATTAATTGATAATCTGTTTTAGATTTTCCCGATGTTGATGATGTGTAAAATTGTCCTCTTAACACCTTTCTCGGGACTTTTTGGTAAGTTCATATTATATTTATGTTAGAACCCAGCGTCAAAGTTGGACAATGTCTGAAAACAAATGCCCACAACATGAATGGATCATGAGTAAATGTGCCAATGGGGTTGCTTCTGAAATTTTAAAAGTATTTTTTTCTA
>NC_072739.1:96620926-96680240 GCF_026930045.1 Uloborus diversus | reverse complement strand
GATGGCGTCAGAATAACATAATATTATTGACAAAAAAAGAAAAAAAAATTAGCTGGTCTTCGACTAATCACAAGTTACATGCCCCGTTTTTTGAGCAATCAAGATTGCTTATTGTTCTCACTTGACTGTTTTGATGTCCTTTGATTTTATTTTCGCACCTCCACCCTCTGCACCATCACCGTCGACCGGCTCTCCTATCACGATGCTGCTCCTATAGCGAAAGTCGTCTCCAGGCTGCATCCATATCCTACACACACGCGCATACATACACAACTACACACACACACACACACGCACGCACACACATATACACATAAACACATACACACACATACACCTACACGCACATACATCTACACACACACGCACGCACACACATATACACACAAACACATACACACACACATACAAGCAACTACCCACACATTCATGCCTGCACACAGACAAAAACACATATGCCTACACACTCATATACATACCCCCCCTCCACATACACTCACATTCATACACACAACTACTCACACACTTTTGCCTGCACACAGACACAAACACACATGCCTACACACACGTACACATACCCCTACACACAACACACATACCCCACACACAAACAGACAAGCCTACATACACACACTCTTGATTGCGAAAGACATAATTTGAATTCAAGATGTCAAAATTCAAATTAATTATTTTTTTTTCTTGAAACTTATCATTTTTCGTAATTTAAGTCTGGTAACATCATGCCGCTGCACCTCTGATTCGGTGGGACTGATTGAAACTTTGGAGTATTCGAGTAAAACACGACATACCTATGCATCGTCGCTTGCACACCATGCAGCGGCATACGAATACCTACCCGCTTTGGAGCACCCTCCCCTATATTTTGGATTAAAATATTTAAAATTGAGTTAAATAGGCGATAAGTTTACTGGCAGAAGGACATCACTCACTCAGTGGTAATTTAAGAATAACATATTGGTCGATCTTCAGACCAACCCGAGTATAAGATAATAACCCCAAGACTTGCTGAAGGTTAGAGCAGATTGATTAACTTTTAGCTGGAGAAGTGAGCTGACTCACACCCAAGAAGAATTTCAAACGTTTTGCAATGTTTACATAATATACTAACACTACAAAATGTATGAACAAAACGATATATTACACCGTTTTATTTGTATATTTCTATCACCTACGGTGCTGATTTAGATGAATTTACGTAAATAAAAATATAAAAATCAATGAAGATTTTCCTACTTCGCTAAATTTCTTAGAGGGCACAAAAATATAATGTTGGGTTTATACTGTATCACTCCTCCTCAGCACTAACGTTGCAAAAAATGCCCCTTTCCAATTAAGGGCCAAACTATTTTCTTCCCGGGATGTTTCTCCCGACTAAACTAAGTTTGGGTTGTTGTAAACTGGAGGAAAAAAAAAACCGTACTTTAACTTAGGGTTCAATTTTCGTTGAAAGTAAATACTAATCAGTTGCATTTTGTAGAACCTTCAATCTATCTTGGACATAACTCGAAACGCTTTGATTAATTTGCTTTTAGCTATTAAGTAATATGCGGTAGAATAATATATATAAATTAATATTTGTCGGCTTTTTTTAAGCTATACCAATGCTATTTAGTAATAAAGGGTCAAAAATAACTTTGAAAACACAAAAACTAACTGGAAATAGGCAAAAGAACCTTAAACATAAATTAATGAATGAAATATAATGGAAAAGCAAAAAAATCACAAAATAATTTCTGACTGTCAAAAACTAAGAAAACTTAACAAATTAGACCTACGCTTTGCTCCCCCCCCCCCCAAGACATACCCACGTATATAATTTATAACAAAAAATGTTTTTCTTCCTTCATTAGCTCGCTGTGATTAATTAAAAATGAAAGAAAACCCCATGTTACAAAATCTATTAGAAAACAAATTACAGCAATACCGTTTCATTTAATAATATTTTGTATCAAAATTCTTTAAGAACGGAAAGAGCCCGAGTTATTAGAAGATGAAAAGAATTTTAATTGGTTTAGTCTCAGACAAAGAAGAAAAATGTTGCCCAAAGCTCTATCAAAATGATGCTGAATATTAACCTCGAATAATGGGGGGAAATACTTTCTTTTTTGAAATGAACTAGCCAATTAGTTTGATTTGCAGTTTTTTAACATTTCAAAAACTGCAGTTACTACGCTTCGTTGTAATTATTTTTCAAAATTATTTTCAAAAACTATGCATTATGAGATATTTACTGCGGTGGGCAGGTAAAAGGCTTTTTTTCTTTGTGAGCTTTTTTTCTCAGCGAAAACGAAATAGCAGCAAGCTTGAACAATAAATCTAACGTACAAGAGATGATAAAACTGAAAAATTTGTAGTTACTGCCCTTTACTTGGCCACAGCCGTTTGTATTACAATCTTTTTTATTTTATCACTTGTGGTACCCGCACGGCTTTGCCCGTAATAGAAAAATTAAAAGGTGTTTTGGTTCGCCTGTATATTTACAAATAATGTTTGGTGAATCTTCTCGCCAATTGGCTTGTACCCATGTTACAGTTCCCCGTTATGATAATTTCGTAATTTACTCGTCCATCTTATGATAATTTTGTTCTTAAAATTGGAATAGAAAAAGAACCACATCGAATTTTTGAAAATTCGCTTCGAGTTGCACACCCCCATGCTACAAATTATTTTTGTGCCAAATTTCACGGAAATCGGCCGAACGGTCTAGACGCTATGCGCGTCACAGAGATCCAGACATCGTACAGACATTTAGACATCCTACAGACATCCTCCGGACATCCAGACAGAGAGACTTTTAGCTTTATTATTAGTAATAATAATAAAGATTAAAATCGCACATTTTGTCACGTGTGAAGCTTGTCACATTTTTTTGCCGTGCAGTGTTACCTGAATATCTGATAAGTAAGATGTAGTTTATTGAAGATTTTTTTTGCCCCCTTGTGTTACTGAATAACTTATATTATATAAGAAGTATTTTGTTGAAGGTGTTTTTTTTTTTTTTTGCCCCGCAGTGTTACCTGAATATCTGATTTTATGTAAGAAATATGTTGTTGAAGGGGGCTTTTTTTCATATTATTATAACGTGCAATGTTACCTGAATATCTGATATTATGTAAAAAATATTTTGTTGTAGGTTTTTTTTTTTGCCGCTCAGTGTTACTTGAATTATTACGTAAAAAACATTTTGTTGAAGATTTTTTTTTTTTTTTTGCCCCGCAGTGTTACCTGAATATCTATTATTTTTATAGACAGCTCAACCACCTTTAATCCGCAATAAAAGCGATACGAATACATGCTGCAAGTATATGAATGGGCCATAGAAAAGTGATGCATGTGTCATGGGATGAAGCAAAGCAATTTCCCATAAATCATTTCATACTATTTCCCTTTAGTAAAGGCTGCGTAACTTTTACCGACTTTATGGGTTACCTGTTTCATAGCGTCTTCATCCATTACTGCCCAACGAGATATACTTCGTCCCAAAAGATGATATTTTCTCCTGAATTGATGGAGTTATTTTGCACCACTTTTCTTTGGTAGATGGAATATTTTAATTGTAATACTGCAAATACTGAGACTGTGTTACATTGAATGAATGAATTACCAACGTTTTAATGCACAAAAAATGAAAATTACTGCATACACGGGTTTTAAAATACAAGTAACCACTTTTTCTTTTCCGTGGAAAGCTTTCCTCGGATGGCTTTTCATCTCAAAGATCACACTTCTTTGCATTGGAAAAGGGTTCCTTGTAACCCCGAAACACGCATCTGCAGCAATTTGAAATTCTTGTGCATTAAAACCTTGGTAATTCATTCATTTAATTTTCAAGCACAAAGGTGCTTGTTGGTTATTGTGTCATATGTTCTGAAAACAAGAACTTTGATTAAATTAAAATGAAAACCCTCGAGGCTGACTGCCTCAGTTCATATTAAAATGAACCTAGCTGGCCAAAATAAATATAAAATTTTAAATACAGGGTGTCCTGAAAAAGACTGACCGTTTTTAAAAATTTATTACAGAAAAACCGTAAATGATAAAAAAAAAATACTTGCAGAAAATTCTTGCGGTGGGTTGTAAATTCCCCCCCTCCTGAGTTCCAAATTTTAGTTGAAAATGTTTCCAATAGATGGCGCTGCAGATAGTAAACTCGCAAATAAAAAAAAATATATATATATAGAAAATTACATCATGATGTTTCGAAAATAATGAGCAAAAGAACAAAACAATATTTTCAAACAATCGTCGGCTGTAATCCCATGTTGCAATTGGAGGAAAAATCAGTGAAATTCAATTCTTCTTTTTTGACTTAACGGCTTACTATGTTCAGCGCCATCTATTGAAACATTTTTGAACTAAAATTTGGAACTCTAAGGGAAAAAAGTTTAGGGCCCACCAGATGAATTTTCTGCAAGAAGTTGTTTTTTATCATTAACCGTTCTCATGTTATAAATTTTTGAAAACAGTCAGTCTTTTTCAAGACACCCTGTATATACGAGGTATCTGAACACGTTGAAATAGTTATTTTTGACAAAATTTTATAAGCTCGTTTATGAATTCTTTGAGTTAATCGTTTCCTTAGCTTAACAGAAACGATCAATTTTTGCTTCTATGTTCATTAGCAGCAGGTATAATTGGCCTGTGTATGTTAATAATCTTTTGAAAAAAGCTAGAACTTTAAACTCAAAATACACTTTTTCTCGAAATGCGTTTTATGTTAAATTTCCTCACTTCGAAAATGATAACTCAAAATATTCGCATCCGATTTCTACGAAACTAAGCAGGCTCTGTCTCTATTCTGATAGCTAAGGAATACATCAAAATGTTAATTGTAACGGCAATATTTTATTAGTTATGGTCTGTTTTAAAAACATAAATGTAGTAAATTTGCCGAAAATCATGCAAAAAAAAAAAAAAAAAAAAAGCTTTGGTGAGCTGAGAAAAGTTTTGCTTTTTTAGTATATGCCCCAGGTGAGAATTCATAAGCTATTTTGGTGGTAATTTTATTCCAATAGTATTTTTTTTAAGTACATGTTTGGATTTTTGAAAACAATTTCACGAAAATTCAACAAATATTTACAATTGTTTTTAAATGCTGGTTAATTATTTATCTTAACCAAAACTACGTCAAAAAATGCAATTACAATGCTTCGAAACATAGTTTATCTAAAAAAGGGCTTTGAACGTGTTCGGATAAGATAATTTTTCGTTAGAAAGCACTGGAAAAAATGCAAAAGGAACGATAATTACAGCCACAAAGTTTTGAAGAAAAAATAGAGTGTATCTCTTTTGTTGAAAATTTTTTTTGAAAGAATACATAAATCTTCAAGCTAAATAAAATTTAGCTACGGTAGTTTAATAACGTATAACTCAAATCTTCACAGTCCCCAAAAATCGTAAAAAAAGCAACCAAACAAACATTAATTTGTTCAGTTTTCTTCGAAGTAGCATAAAAACAAAGCAAAAGGAATTGTAGTGATCTACTACTTGTAGATTTCATCTCACAATATATTTTCGAAGCATATCTGGGAATAAAAATTTAATAATGACTATTGTGTGATTAAAAAATATAAGAAAATAAAACAACGTTTAAAGTTTACTGAATTTTTTTGCATTATTACATTTTATTATTTTTATTTATTATTTCTGAGAATGCATGCAAAATTTAAAGTTGTATAGCTTTTCCTGAACCATACTGCGAAGGAATAATTAAAACGATTCTTTTCGAGAACGTGTCTAGGCGAAAAACATTTTTTACAAAGTTCTTAATCCCTTTAACGTGTCCGCTTCATACCTTCTTAAAGACACCTACTTGACTTTAATGAATCTAAATCTGAATTAATCCTTTGATCCCGCCTACAAAGCACCTGAGTTCTAAACTGATGCGAAGCGTGAGAACAACATTAATCTTACGCTTCTTGGAGTACATCACAGCGTGAATAAATTTCCAGAAGAGAAAAATTTATTTTCGAAGAATGCTTTATTAGGCAGTTTAATACTAAATATAAATTTTGCTAAATTGTATTTTTTGCATATATATATATATATATTTACGCAGATTAGTCACATTTGTAAAGCATTATTGCATGCTCAAATAAATGACAAAATGGGGTCGTTTCCAAAATTTCAAAATTATTTTTTTTTCTGAAAGAGCATGTTTAAAAACATAGGATCTGACCATTTTTTTAAATAATTAGTTTAAGATTAAAAATAAAATTACTTAAATCGGTGCGATTTCATTGTCTATGCTTCTGCCGATGATATCACAAATGATGAAATGCCATTCTGTGTTGCCATTCTCAGAGCAAAATATACCCTAAATATGACCCTAATAAGGCCTATTCTAGAATACGGCTATCCAATCTACAGCTGTGCCTCAAACACCAACTTACAAAAGCTTGAAAGGGTACAACTTAGTGTGGCTCGTATTATTACAGGACTTCGTAATAGTTGCCCAAATGAGATAGTACTATATGAGGCCGATCTGCAACCTCTCAGCCTTAGGAGAAAAACTAATTTGGTAAAATATTTCTCAAAGCTCACCAGTTATGGGACCCAGAATCAAACGTCTGAGTTCTTGTTGGGGTGGACCAACAATAAAAGATTAAAGAAAAATAGCCCTTTAAGCTTGGCTGACTCAGACAACTTGATCCCAATAAATGTAATTCAGCATATTTTAAAACAGAGCATTAATCCCTCAATTGGTTCAAACAGAGTCTACTTCCACACGGATCTTCCTTCCCAGGTGAACAAGAAATCAGATGCACTGGCTTATTTGAAACAATTGGCTTTAGAAGTGATAAACAATATCCCCGAGGACTCTATTATA
Source organism: Uloborus diversus (assembly GCF_026930045.1). Classification (NCBI taxonomy): domain Eukaryota; kingdom Metazoa; phylum Arthropoda; class Arachnida; order Araneae; family Uloboridae; genus Uloborus; species Uloborus diversus. The sequence goes on along the minus strand of NC_072739.1, from coordinate 96,673,390 downwards.
ATGTATACGGATGGTAGTAAGGATGAACGTAACTGCTCTGATAGTGGTGTTTATATTTTATTCCAAGGGTGCGCAACAAAATTAAAGCAGAAGAAATCCAGACTGTTGCTCAGTTTTTAGAAGCGAGCTTATTGCTATCGATGAGGGGCTCGGTTCAATTTTGTCTTCTCCCGGCTCTTCAGCCGTTTGGATTCTGTCAGATAGCCGAAGTTCCATCCAGTACCTCTCTAATTGTCATAAAGTGGGTGATGGTACTGGTGTTTCTATTATTAACAAACTGGAGCACATTTCTTCTTTTCGAGAGGTGCATTTTTAGTGGATTCCATCACACGTTGATGTACACGGCAACGAGATGGCCGATATCTTGGCTAAAAAAGCGACTGGTGAGTCATTATATACACCTGACTCTTTGATTTACTTGGAGCTATTTTCTAAGGCTAAAATAGATGCAAAGTTCTCCTGGACTGTCCCTCCTACCCATAATTGGTACCAGGCGAAGTGCCCGGGAGGTGCATTATCTTTCAAGTGTGGTAGGCGAGATCAGACGACCATCACTGGGCTCATTAGTGGACACCTAAAATCATTGATTTATTGCAGTGAAAAAAAAGACTTTTCCAACCTGTGTGAAGTGTGCCGACCATCAGGCCACCCTCGAACATATACTGAATTGCTGACTCTTTGAAGATTGGATCTTTTGGCGGATCAAATGTTGGTGTTGGATTTTTTGAGAGTGACGAATTTTATAGACCTGGTTTAGCACTGCTAAACACCGAAGATTTGCAACAACAACAACAGAGAAAAATATTTAATTCGCATCTTTACTCACGTGTATTAGCAACGATATGGTTGATAGCAAGCGTGAAGCGGAATTTTTATTCGCTTCTTGATTATTATAACGTGGAAACGCAATAGAAAGATGCGCTAAAGAGCATCATTTGTGACGTCAAGACCACGCCTTGTTTCAAAATTCGGACATTTTAAAAATGTAATTAAAAAAATAACTGTTGGGAAAATGAAGGAATTTTCCGGGTCCATGTTATTTTTTTTTTTTATTCTATCTATTTCAGTGACTAAAAGTACTATTTTTGACTGAAGGAAACAACCCCATTTAAAGTGCGTTTATAGTTATGCGTGTTATTGATCTTTTTAAGCTCTTGCACACACTAACATCGTTTTTACCTAATTTGTGGATTATCCACGAATTAGCTAATCCGCGTTTACCGTGCCGCAGTATCGTCAAAGAATCTTTGGTATCGTTTTTACCAAATTTGTGGATTATCTGCGAATTTGCTTATCCGCGGTTACCGTGCCACCGTATTTCGTGGATAATCGCGAGTTTACTGTATATGCAAAACAGTAGACGAGGTTAACTTTGACATTATCAAATGCTCGATACCAGACAAAGCATCTAAATGCAATTATCAGTGATCTAAGCTTTAACTAGAATTCTAAATTGGTCATTGATTTTCAGACTCTTGTACATGTTATCTAGCCTACTGAAGATTCTAAGTAGGAATGAATTATTAATTAGGCTTAACAATTCAAGGAGCTCATAGCAATCGAAGCTATGTGTTGGAATAGATACATATAGAAATTCAACGCATGTAGATTGTGTAATATCTTGTACAAACGTTTTCATGTTTCGAATGCTTATAAAAGAAGAGGTTACCATATAATAAGGTATCTTCTGAACTTAATCTAAATTTTAGAATGGAGGTTGTTACAATATATTTTGAATGTCAATTTTAATCGTAATAAAATATATATGTAGCAGTATACCTCGAGGTTTAAATATACAACGGATAATAATTTTTCTTTTTGATATTTGTATACAAAATGTTTTTCTCTAAAACATGCAGTGCTGGCCAAATTATTAGACTAAAGATTTTTTTTGTTTTTTGTACACTATTTGTACTAAAATACTATTTATTTTACTGTTGAAGTACAGTACATACTGTACATTGATTATTACGTTATTTTAGCATAATTTAATGTTTGCAGGTGGCAGCACTGTCTGCTTTGTTTATGTTCTTTTTTTATCTACCTACCAGGAACATAACCTCAATCAGCTTAAACAGTTCACTAGTTCTTTTTATTAGTGTGTTCTGTTATATTTAAAGTTAGTTTTAGGTAATTAGTGAGTATGTGTATGTGAGTACATATAATAGTGAGTATAAATAATTTTTTATCTCCTTTTTCAAAAAGTTAAGAAATGGTGTAAACCTTGTGAAAAGTATGCCAAAAAGACTTAAAACGCTCATCAAGAACAAGGGAATGCATACTAAATATTAGATAATTATTTCACTGTTCGTTAATGTGTCTGTAGTTACGTAATCAATAAAGAATTTGCTTTTAAAACAGTCTTAGTCTAATAATTTGGCCAGCACTGTACATTCACAGAAATTTTTTAAAACCTTTGAAAGGAAATTGAAATAAATGTCAAATTTTTATCCAGAAAAAAAAATCATTAACCGTTAAACTTATATCCTTTAACACTATGTATCACAGAAGGCAACAGTAGTTACAAATTCAAAATGAAAGTTTTATGGGAAAAATGTAAATTTTTACGGAGCAGGTACTTTTAACTGTTTTAGTCTCGAAGCACTTGTTTGGTGCCTGTTTGGTGATATTTTGATAGTTGAAATTTTAGCCCTAACTCCGGTGGATGAACCCGAAACTCCAGTAGATAGCGTTCATTGTTGATCACTTTTTCGTTTTTTTCATTCCTCTAAAATTAGTCTTACCAGTAAAACAGTTAAGTTACTGGATCCAGTTTAGCTTTATCAAAATAGCCATGTCAAATTTTGCGAAAAAATATTATCAAATTATTTTGCTATGGCGCGAGTTTTATTGATGGTGACGTCAGAGAATTACTCTATCAGTGATATTCGCTATTATATATATGAGGATGCTACAATAAGCTAAAAAAATGTATGGTCTCACGCGTAATGGTTGATTTTAGCAGTTTGAATAGGTAGTGTACAGTTTAAGTTTGAAAATTGCTCTCCAAAACTTAAATTTTTCAATGATGTGTCACCATTGATTATATTGTTTAAACGCCACCACAAACGGGTTATATTAAATTTGAGCAAGTGTTTCTGTAAGCATTAAATTTTGCTTTTAAATCAATAATTCCTACTTTTTTTTCACATTTTCTAGGTGTTTTAACTACTGTCGCCAGTGAGTGGTATAAACCTTTTATAAACACATTTTAATCGAGGAAGAACCTTTGCAGACAAATGAATTAATAAACAAAATAAATTCGAATGCGTGACTTTTCCAACTAATAAAGATACCATGCACAAAAAATCTAAAAAAAGAAAAACTCTTCTATTTTATTAGTACGATATCAATACATCTTATTACATACTTTTCTCTTATCCCATAACACGCGGTGAAAAAACGGATACATTTATATTTATGCAAAAACATTCTTTTTTATGCAAAACTACAAACAGTCCTCTGGCGACTATGTATTTCTTTTATGCTCATACTTATCATAGAAAGTACTTACATTTTTTCCAATAAGATCGGATCTGTTATCGATGATGCCCCAGGGAGCGATACCAATAGCCAACACTCGTCCACGAAGACGCGGGGTTCTTTCATTGACCAAGGCTTCGCCAACATGTCGCATTACGCCTGAAAAAAAAGAAAAAATAACATGTTTACTAAATAAAACTTCGTGAATGTATCGTTAAGATTGTAAAGAAAGCATATTTTTCAGAAATTGTTTTAAGGAATGAAAATACGTAGAATATTTTTACTTTCTGTGAAATGTTTTACTAGGTTATAGTGTAGTATAGGGGTAAAATTTCGCGATATTATGGATTTATCGCCTTGAGAAATCAAGGGTTTTCTATTTGGCGAAATTATACTACTCTATGGCAACATAGAACTTGCAACCATGTTTGGTCAAAATTTGATGGGAACTAGCTATTTATTCAGTGACATCGCACGTTATTTAAGTCCTTTCGTGTTACATTAAAATAAAACATGTCATCAAACAATATGAAAGGCTACATTGAATGTAAAATTATCTCCAAAAGAATAAAGCAAGCCATTGAATAACAAAAAGTTTCAAAGCAACCTTTTTTTGAAAACTGCTTGGTATTATCAGTTACGTTCCCATCATTTTTTCTGAGAGAATACTCCCATTAATCCATTATACACAATATGTGTATTCGATCATATACACATGTCTAAATAATGTTTGAGAGTATACGGCATATATGAAGTATACTTTATGGGAAGACCCCTGTGTATTATCATAAGCTTTGATCTTCACAGATAAAATTTTCGTGACTGAAATAGCCTTGTCATTTCAAAATTTCCCACGAAGGGGGGGTGGGGTCAAAAGGTTGTGTTCAATCATTTTATAGGGAAAAAACAACAAAATATGTACAAAAAGCCTAATTTCATTTTGTAACTAAAACCCGGGGGACCAACTACCTCCCCCCCCCCGCCCTGATTGCTCATATGACGGACCTAGCGGGGACAATACAGTAAAAATATTACTAGGTAGGTGGTACTAAAAAAGAGTACATATTTCACCATTTCACCTTGCCCCGCTATTTAACTTTCCTTTTTATTCTCCTACTATTTAAACATAACAACGAATGAAAAAAATTGTTTTCATGAACCATAGAGTATATTTTTATGGTCCTCTTAACGAGATTAAAGTACTTAAATATTAAACTAATAAAAAGTAACTCTCTTAAGAATGTCATTCTAAATAAAATTTATGAACGAGATTTCTTTTGTTTTATTATTTCCGTCAGAAAATTTTATCAATATTGTCTGATAAGACCGGTTAAGTTCCATCATCGTCCATATTCATTTCAATCCATTCATCTGATCCCAAAATTTGAGGTTAAAGAGATACGGTCACAGTTAATAATTATCGTGAAAAGCTTTTTGAAATATCTGAAATTAATGGAGCGACTTTATCTCCGTATTTACGCAAAATTGTTCTGGCGTTACTGATTTGCATATAGCTAATTGATGCGTGAAACTTTAAACGCTAGATAAATGTCAGAGAAATTTGATTAAGATGATGAAATTGCACTGCAAGTATGATATCATGAGATTTTTAGTTTTTATTTAATAATTGTAATTTTATTTTTGCTGCTCTGAATTTTTTTAAGGACAGCACCACACGTATGTAACTTAGTATTTGTGTGCTATGTAGTACCAGAATTATACAACAACAGTATTGAACATTTTGACCTGCGATTTTAAGCAACAGTCTGAGATTCAGAACATTTTTAAGTGTAATTTTTAAGAAATGTAAAAAAACCTTTCAGTAACGTCATAAAATTTTTAAGTATTAATTTACATAAGAACTGAAATGTATATGAAGATTTAGGGTCATTCCATAGAAATGTCAACCTCAACCTCAGAATTTTTTTTTCAGCAAAGCCCTAATTGTGACTTATCATTTCATTCAGCATACTTTTTAGCACATTAATCCAGGAACAGTTTGCAAAAATTTCATTCGGTCATTTTCTTCTAGCTCTAAACGTGCGAGGTTGTAGAAAAGGCTTAAAATATGCTAAAAACATGCGTCTAAGTTTTCTTGTGTAACGTAAAAGTTTTTGCAAATTTTTAAAAGAACTATTTTTATTCTAAAAGATTAGATGTTGGCCCAATAAAATTGACTGTTCTTTTTGCATACATTATAAGATAAGTATTTTAATTAGTTTGGCTATTTTACTGAAAATATTTACGTTACGTTAGTCACGAAAATGAACTTTTTTCTGCATAAAAACTAAACCAGATGATTGAACCAAACATCACTTTTTATTTTCTTACATCTATGTCATATCTACTTAAAAAGTGCAAAATATTTATTTTTGTATCAGTAGATATAAAATAATTAGTGTGACTAACGTAACAGTTTGAATGTGACTAACATAACATTTTAAAAATGACTGCTAATATTTAAAACTTATTTAATTTAATGTACATTTTCATGAACAATTTTGAATAAGTAGGCATTTTATATTGATAAAAACTATAAAGGGTGAAAAATGTCAGTAATATTACATTGTAGACCTTCTGTCTATTTAGAAAAATATTTTTTTAAAGGTCTTTAAAAATATACTTTCAATTTAAAGAATTATAATTAAAAAAAAAGGGTGAGTGAAGCAAAATGAGTACTCTGTTGAATGTGCGTGCATTCAACGCAAGAATCCAAGCTAAATAATTAAGAAAATAGAAAGACAGTTTTAACAAAGAAGAACGTCTATTTTTTAGAAAACACATCTCCACCTATTATTAAAATGAAGTAATGGCAGCTCGTTGGAAAACATTTGAAGATGTTACATGATACACTGAGAATAAGCACTGCTGCCATACATTACAGAAAATGCAAGAATGATCATTTAGAAATTCAAACATTTGCGGTGATATCCGGAAATAAAATTCATTCTGCAAAAATGTTTGAATATTTTTTTTCAATGTTACATTTTGATTAAGGATGCACAACACTATTCGTTCGATGAATTAGTAAACCTTGAAAAATAATATGCCATTGAAAAGTACTAGGAGTTTCTTATGACGATAATTAGTAAATCTGCAGAATATTAGAATTCGGCGAAACTATCAACTTGAATAAAGTTAATTTTTTAAAAGAGAGATATATATAAGATTTAATAAGCCCAAAATAATATTATTCAGTTTGTAAAAGCAGTTTTTATTTATTTATTTATTTTTTTTCGCACATTCAAATTGAGTTAGTTGAACTGAATCCTTCCATTTAATTTTTACACTAATGTAGAAAAAAAGTAAAGAAAGAACCATAATGCAACGCAAAGGAGGTTCCTAAAAAGTGTAAAAGTAATATAAGAGCAAAAGATTAATTACAAAAAGTTTTTTATATGCATTCATTGCTTGTTATCCGATGGTTACGTTAGTCACGTTACGTTAGTCACACACAGTTTTTCGTAAACGCACCATTAAGGGCCAAAAAAGATTTATGTGTAATAAATCTGTAGTATATTTTTAAATATAGACTGTTTACCTCTTACAAATATATAGGCCAATGTTAAATGCCTGCGTAACTTTCAGAAAAATTTGCCTCGTAACATAAGCATTGTTTCTCAGGGTTGCAAAAATATTACGTTAGTCACGATGCCTTTTTGGCAAAAAAAATACCTGCCAGCGCTTATTTTGCTTCAAATTCTTGGTAGAAATGAAAAATAGTCACTTTGTACATTTAAATCTGCATATTAAAGCAAAAAACATTTATTTTTACTCCCGGTGTAGGTAAAAAGAGTAAGAAAATCAGCTGCAAATGTTACGTTAGTCACTATGGAATGACCCTTTATAATTTGATGAAGGTTTGAATTCACGATAGACGCAGTCCATTTTTAGCAGGGTTGGCTTTCTGCCGGCAGAAACTAGTTTTTGCCGTGCCAGTGGCAGAAACTGGTTATAACCGGTAAAAACCGGCAGAAACTGGCAAAAACCTAAAAATGTCTTTAATAACTCAAGTAATTAGTAAATGATATTTGTTTAAGTAAACTAGAAAAAATAAAAATCATTTCATCATTTAAAAAAATAAAATCCCATGCTAGTGCCCTTGATTTAGTTCAGAAAGGGAACTTTCCGATCGCAGAGGCTTGTAGCTTTTGGATTAATTTAACAAAGGATAAAAAATCAGGAAAGAGGTGCTTAGGAAAGAGGAATGACATACAGAATTAAACTGGCATTACTGATTGTAATTTGCTCACTTATATGCTTCCTCTAAATTGTTCGTGATTGAAATTATCATGTTATGTGCTTCAAGAAGAAAGGGCCAGAATTTTACTTGTCTAAATTTTGCACCTAATGTCACAGCTTTGCAAAACAAATTGGCCCCGTTTCTCAAAACTTATTTTTCCAGTCAAATTTTTACCACAACCCCAGTTACTACATGGTGGATCAGTTATACAATAGATGAAAGTTTCACGAACATTGCTTGCTCCTTGATGCATTGTCTGCTAGCTCTTTTGTTTTAAGAATATTCTAAAACTTCTCATTTGTGCGTAGTAAATTGAGAACCTGTTTAGATTTTTGAAACCACCTTTTCTAAGAGGCAATTGCAGGGTCCAAACAATGTAACATTTGATTTTGAATTGTGATAATTTTTAATAAAATTGCAGTACTTTAGTTAACAATTAATTATTTTTTCCATGCATTTTCTGTTGTATATCAAGAATTAATTTTTCATTTTGTGAGTTTTTGCCAGTTTCTGCCACAAAGTGGCAGAAAGTGGTTTTTGCAATGCCGGTTTTAACCGGTTTCTACCAGTGGTTTTAACCGCCTCGGCAGAAACTTGCCAACCCTGATTTTTAGAAACAATAAATGAAAATTATTAAATGCTTCCCACACAGATCAATTGTCATGTCTGTTAAGTAGCAAAGGTTTGCCTTTTTACTCCAGGTTTAATAATTTCTAATGGCACGGAGAAGCCAAAGATAACTGACTAAAGGGAATAAAATGTTTTATCGAAAACCGAAAGTCAAAATGCAAGGGGGTGGGGGCAATTTTATTTATCTGTATTTGATATCTAAAATATTTTATAAAGAGTAAAAGATTTTGACGGAGATACATTGGGTGGTTAAAATTTACAATCCGCGGGAAGGCTGAACAAAGGAATCAATATCAACGTACTTCCATAAAAATTACGTGCATTCAAACGAAACTATTTTAAACCGATTCTACATTGACAATACTCTTATTGCAATACGGAAACAATTAGTTAAATTATGAACAGTTATTAAAGTACTAACTATAGCCGTTTATTAAAAGTATTATCTGTAGCAGAGGCGCAGCAAGGGGGAGGGAGTTCACCTCTCCAAACTCTTGGTTTTAAGACACATTGCCAATCATAGTATGGCGGCAATGGTAATATATATACTCGTAAGAACTGTTTGACCCGGAGAGAAGGTAGGGGGTGTAATCGTGATTTTCTGAAAGAGACGTATAAATGTAAAAGACGCATAAACGAGAGACGTATAAGCGAAGAGAAGGAATAGAGACACTTTTATCCCCCCCCCCCCGCAAGGGGTGACGAAGGAATAACAGAGCGCAACTGCGTTTTTATTGTTAAAACTTCCGGAAAATGAACTTCAAGAAGCCTCCCCGCCCCTTAGATGCGTTCATATAAACCTTTGACGATTAGCTCGTCAGGGTCAATATCTGTCTTTTTTTCTCCCTTTCTCTCTCACTTTTGTTCTTTTTTTTTTTTTTTTTTTGCCGACGTAACACAAGTTTGTGGAAAGAAAAGGCTTGACTTTTCTTTTCAGAAAATCATTTCAGAATTAGAAAAAAGAAGTTTTCTACATAGGAGTAATTCTTTTCACATTTCCGAGCTAATTTTGTTTGTTTCTTCTATGGCGCTATAGACGATTGATAAATACAGTCGAATCTCTATAACTCGAAGTTTATAACTCCAATATTACTTTATGTCGAAGTTTTCATCGGAGACTCTTGTGGTAACTTCCCATAACTCGAACTACCAATATCTCGGACGTTTCATCGTAAGATATGTTTGACGCTCAATAATAAGATTTTATAAGGAAAACAGGGAAAACTAAAATGCATTACAAATCTATTGGATAATTCATGAAACACACTTGCCTGTATTCGTCCCGGCTGTAAATATCCAAGCTCCTGTTGTTTTTGCTGCTTTGACTAAACCTTGCCTCAAAACAGCTTTTAGCTTCGGCTGAAGCTCGAAGTTGGCTTTACCTCCATGCACTGTGATCAGCAACTTGGGCAATTCTAGTTGCCATTCCCGGGTGAGCAATTGCAACAAAAGTTCTGGCTTTGTGTCAAAACTGAGCCTTACATACTGCAAGAGAAAAAAAAATAATTTAATGGATGGTCAGGTATAACAAAATGCAATGCAAAAATATACGTTATTTATTTTAATCAGAGTTGGCATTAATACGAAAATAACCTTATTGTAAATAAATTCCGAAACTTAACTGATTATCTTCATGTAACGTTCCGTGATTTCACGAGTTTACGCCAGTTTCCTGTGAAAAACAAGAACTTTTCCAAAAATGAAGTTTTATGAATCGCTACAAGTGCCATGTTTCTCTCTGATGTGAAAAACATTTATAGCTACTAGTGTAAAAATACACTTAGCTTATTTGTTGGAGCTTTCGCCTTCAGCTGAGTTACGGTCGTTCTAGATTGATTAAGCCCCAAACAAAAGCGTAAATGTACTATCTGGATATTGCAGCTTTGCTGGAACCGCAAGAAAATAAGTTATTCCGGATTTGCCAGCAATTCCGTTTTAGCATTGACTCTATTTGTTTTAAGAGCTTTCATGTTAAAACAGGAAGGTGCCAAGATCCGTCCTTGTGAGAATTAATAGAATCAAGTTGGGAATTTTTAATTTTAGAATTTTTTAGGTTGTTCAATCGTTGTTTATAACAGCTGTTTAGCCTACCAGTTGATTAGGTGCTATAAACTCACGTTTTTTGTCATAAATATAGTGTTTTGTTTGGCGATGTCAATCACGTGTTTGGCTTGGACAAAAAGGAAATGGCGCCAAGCAGATGGCGAATGCGAATAGTATTGCTTATTATTATTATTTTCTTTTTTTGAGCAATCACGAATTTTTTATCATATTTGCTTGACTTAAGTTGATGTTACTATGTTTTTTAAGATTACCGTGGTAACCATTGGTAATCTGAAATATTTGTTTCGACTCGAAATAGTCGTCGTCATAGTTATAAATCGTCTGCGGTTCATCTTTTTTTTTTGGAATTAACTCAAGCAGACTTAGCATTAAAAAAAAGATGAGTGTAAAATTATGTTTGTTTAGGAAAAAACACCTATAAACATGAATTTAAGGAGCAAAATTTCATCTCAATACAAAGTTTCCAGATTACTAATTCTCATCATTAAATATTCGTAAGAAATAAAAAACATAACGTTATGTGTTGTAAAAAATCTTTATAAATGTACTAGTTAGTTAGGACATCTGTTTGACTCTGCTGCATTTGCATTTTTTCTTATTTTTCATATCTTGGGTATTAGTGATTTTTCTGAAATTTGGTCTCTTTTCTTTTTTATTGACCCCAAATATCATTTTTATAATAATCTTTCTTTTCCAATATTTGAAAAGATTTTGTATTGAAGAGAAATAAAGCAACGTAAAATAAATTGAACAATTAAAGTAAAAGATTGAGAAGTGACCTTGATACTGTAAACAGTGATTCTCAACCAGCAGTCAGCGAGCTATTTTCATATAGTCCAGTCCCCGAGCAGCTAGTGAAGATTAGCCTATAGAATGTTGGTCGTTGCAACAACATTTAGTAAAATTAAGCTTTTGAACTCATCCTCATATATATAATAGCGAATTCACTGATCAAGTAACGCTCTAAGGTAATAAACAATGAAACTCGTGCCATTGCATGATAATTTGATTATACGTTCTGGTAAAGTTTTATCTGCAGGGTATTGCTTTATTTTGACGAGGTTTGGCCAGCAATGAAAGTTATCTACTGGAGTTAAGGGTTAATCCACTGGAGTTAGGGTTTAAATTTGAACCATCAAACTATCACAAACAAGCAATTGCTTCGTTCAAATGTAGAATCAATTTTGACCCGTCATATCTTGATGGGCGATTTTCTGGTCTCATTTTAGCCAAATATGATTGTTGTGAAAATAATATTTCTATCGTAAGTAGTCTACTTAGGATTCAGAAGAGTACCAAGTGGTCCTCAGTAGTCAAAAGGTTCAGAAACACAGCTGTAAAGTATATGTGAAAGTTTGCCAAAACATATTCAAAACTGCTAAAAATTGTTTGCAAAAATAAATAAATAAAAATAATAATAATAACTGCGACAGGACCGTACTTATTGAAATTATTGTTTCTAGAAACGGCTCCTGTCCCCCCAAGCCTGCCCCTCCTCCTGGGCGGTTACGTGTGCATAGTTGTGTGTGTAGGCTTGTGTGTATGCGTAGACCTGTGTGTATGCACGTAGGCGTGTGTGAGTGTATGTGTGTGAAGTCTTGTGTGTGTATGTGTATGAATGTGTGAGCGTGCGTGTGTGTAGGACATGGACGCCTCCAACCAGGAGAAGCGGATAGCTCGGGACCGGAGGAGCCGCGCCTGCAGAACAGTGGGCGGTGGTGCTGCAGAGGCCCCTGGTCCAAGCTGAAAAAGGAACCGGACGCCAAAGACGGTCAAGTGAGGACAATAAGCAATCGTGATTGCTCAAAAATAAATAAATCAATAAAAAAATTAATAAATAAAAATAAACAGCCGTGTTAAAGCTGGTAAAAATAAGATTCACCATGAGGAGATTTCCTGAAGAGAATATTGACTGTTTCTAACTAAATACTTCCAAAATAAATCTTTATTTATGGTTGAGAGATCATTTTTGTAAGTACATTCATAGGGAGATAATAGACGTCGTTTCTACCTGAAAAAGCAGCGACAAAGAAAAGCGACAGAAAATAATGGCTTAGAAAAAAGATGTTCCTTTCCAAGGAAGTGTGAACTGAAGAACCTAAAGAAGAATCCTTCTGCTCGGATAAAATATATCCTCTGTTTCCAGACTTAAAACAGGGTTTATGTTTCCATCGATCGGGCTCGTTATAAAGAAAAATGAATCGTTCTTAAAACCATTACACGATGAAGACTTATGTTTCAGCACTTATTCGTTTTATGTTCTTCGATTTCTTTTTGAATAGTGAACGATTTGTTTATCAGTTTTTACTTCCTTTTACAAAAAAGGAAGTATTGTATTCGCGAAAAAATTTTCACTCAAAAATCGCCCTTAATTTCCATTTTGCTCACCCCCAAATGAATGTTGAGTTTTTTTTTCGATTCGACCACATGCGGAAAAGTGCCTAAGAATGTATAGACACGCGAAATATCCATTTTGACCATCACCGAGGTAATTACAACGACTTTTCTCGTGACGTCTGTATGTATGTGCGTATGTGTGTATGTGCGTATGTGCGTATGTGTGTATGTGCGTATGTGCGTATGTGCGTATGTATCTCGCATAACTCAAAAATGGTATGTCCTAGAAAGTTGAAATTTGGTACATAGACTCGTAGTGGGGTCTAGTTGTGCACCTCCCCTTTTGGTTGCTTTCGGATGTTCCTAAGGGGGTCTTTTGCACCTTTTTGGGGGGAAATCATTGTTAATTTCGATGTAAACTCAAGTGGCGTTATAATTTGTCGGACACTTGGCGATATATCGCCAGTCTTTTGGTCGCCAAGTTTTGTCGCCAACTTGGCGACAAATTTGGCGGAGTTTTTTTTTTTTTTTTTTGGTTTCAATTTGGCCATTGTTGGTGATATTTAGAGAATAAATATTGAATCACATTAAAATAGCAAATAATGGGGAAATGACATTAAATTGGAGTAAAAGGAAGTCATGTGATGCACACATCAGCTCGTTTTGTATATAATCCATTCTATGCCATGAGGCATCCCGAAACCCTTTTTAGTTAATTTTCTTTGATTTGTTTTTTAGTATAAATTTCATAAGGTTTTCATATTAGGTATTTTTTTTTAAAATAATATTAGTACAATTGATTGCGTTTTGTTGTTTTGTTCGATGATGTTCTGTATATTTTGTTCGGAAAAAGTGATTATTGCTTGAACAATACAGGCTGATTAAAAGCAGAGTATAATGAGAATAGTTTAAATTATTTCGTAAGAAATGAATTACTTCACTTTATAATTGCTTCCAAGTAAGAAGTACGGGTAGATAGATAGACAGTTACATAAGGTTTTTCACTATTTTTAGCAAGTACTTTTTAGGAAAGTATTTGCAGGGGTGCCCGTTGGAGGTAAGGTAATGGCGCAGACTTTTGAAATCAAAAATTAAAGCTTCAGAACAAGATGCCTCGAGGAAGATCTTTCCAACAAAAAAACTTTGCCCGAATCAGACTACCAGCACACAACTAATTGGAGCGTTTTAGCAAGATCAGAGATCATCAAACGGCTAAAAGAGCCCTTTGCTGACCCCTGATGATATAATGCTGCCCCCCTAAGTATACTCACACCTGCTGTTGTCGTTGTAGTAGTGTTTGGGCAGTTAATAAGCATTACGGGAAAGCCATTCGTGGCATTGTTTCAAGACGTTTCACTTCTTTATTTGCTCACAGATAAGACAACACAAGAAAGATTTAAACAACTCATAGAAGCCAAATAATATTCAAGTCGCAGATAGGAATCGAACCCGCGACATACGGAATTTGAAGCGAAGCTTCCACTACAGAGTCATGTAGGTCCCATATTGACACCTGGGCGGTCGATACCGACGTATTAAAATTAGGTGTCACTCCAAGCTAGAGGATTGATTAGGGGTCAATGAATATCAATGCTGCTCAATCACTAATTTCCTAACAGGAACGCAAAAAAAATACGGTTTTTGGCTGGAACATGTTGTAAGTTTTGAGTGCTATAGAACAAGCGAATTCTATAACGATCGAAATATGACTTAACTTTAGACGAAAACAAATATTACGCAAAAATATTCAAGTATTGCATTATTTCCGTTTTTAATTACATCTCCAAGCTCGTATCTTGATGAAGTTGGCTTCAGTCACATTAAATGTACCAAACAGTCGAGAGGCTGATATGGGCAAGACAGTAGGCCACAAAATTCGAGTTCTTCGTTTGTTTCTTTTTTTTTACAGATCATTTTTTAACGATCAAGCCAATGGCATAACATAAACAGTAAGTCAAAATATTTTAGTTTCTATGATCAATGGAAGATGACGCACGTTGTCCACGATACTTGGCTAGGCGTTTTTTGCTTCCATCGTTTTTTTTTTCTGTGTCTTTCTGTCTTTTCCATCCCCTCAACTATTGCTCATCGTGAAGCAACCATTTCCTTTTTAATGGTTTGCGCAACAATTTGAGATTTTCAAAATAAAATAAATCATCAAAGTAATAAAAATACTTTTTCTTTTTCAGCATTTTTCGGAGGGGGTCAGTGAGAGAATCAACAAGTTTTGAGGGTTCGATGATCAAACAAGTTTGGCGGTCTCTGAGGAAGGCAAACAGTTATTCCCGCCTTTCCTCTATCTATCATTTGTTTTTATATAATTAAATAGGAATTCATTTATTTTATTTTTTGCATTTGTTTCTGTTTTCTTCATTTATTCATTTTAAACATTAAGCGTATTTCTCAAAAAAATTTTTTAATATGATTCTTTTCAGAACAAAATAGAATTTCTTTTTCTTCTTTATGTGACCAAAGGTATTAAAAAAAGCAGTATCTTTTATGTAAAAAATTTCGTTATTTTTCTTCATTTGCAATCATCAAATTAGACTTAGAAATACTTAATTAGAAATTTATAACTGCCTAACAAACTGGCAGTAAAAATACGTTGAATTCACGTTTTCGGTCTTGCCAATGTATAATTGTAAATGCTGCAGTTAAATCCGAGAATCTTCTTAAAACGTCATTTGGAAAAACAGACGATAACTCTTCTTGTTCGAATTACGTTTTTGTAGCGTAGAAATACTTTTTATAAAGCGTTAAATACTTAGAAACAACAGATTTTTTAATATACTATATAGCAAATAAAACACACAAATCAGTTTGCAGGTGCGGAATTAAGTTGCTAACTATAAAACGATTCTTTTACGTTAGTTTCAATCGGATATATTTTTTATTTTTGCGTAATAATATGTTGCAGTAATAGAAAGGAACAAAAAAATATTTTCTTTTTTGAATGCTGATTTTTTAATACTATTGTATTCAATGTAGATAAATTACAGAAAAACATTTTTTCATAAAAGAAATAAATAATTTATTTTTCTACTACTTAGTAAAATGAAGGAGAAGGAATGGGAGGAAAACAATTTCAGTACAGAGCTTTTTTTCAGTTAAGATGTGTTTACGGCAGCTTCAATACTCCTTTTTACTTTTGAAATGAATTAACCATTTATGGATCGATATTTTGGAAAATATTTCTGTACTTCAGAGCCAGACTAACGTAAGTCATATAATCGCCACTTTACAAGATAGAGAAAAAATTGTCCTTTGGTACATACAAAGGCTGGGACTTGCGCTTTTTGACTTCCTTTTAGAAAAAAAGGAAGTATTGTATTCGCGAAAAAATTTTCACTCAAAATTCGGCATTAATTTCCATTTTGCTTACCCCCAAATTAATGTTGAGTTTTTTTTTCAACCCGACCACACGCGGATAAGTGCCTAAGAACGTATAAACACCCGAAATATCCATTTTGACAATCCCCGAGTTAATTACAACGACTTTTCTCGTGACGTCCGTATGTACGTATGTCCGTATGTGCGTATGTATGTCGCATAACTCAAGAACGGTATGTCCTAGAAATTTAAAATTTGGTACGTAGAGACCTGGTGGGGTCTAGTTGTGCACCTTCTCTTTTGGTTGCATTCGGGTGTTTCTAAAAGGGTCTTTCGCCACTTTTTGTGGGGAAATCATTGTTAATTTCGATGTACACTCAAGTGGGGTTATAATTTGGCGGACACTTGGCAATATATCGCCAGTTTTTTGGTCGCCAACTTTTGTTGCCAACTTGGCGACAAATTCGGCGATTTTTTTAAAAAAATCTGGTTTCAATTTGGCCACTGGTGGTGATATTTAGATAGTAAACTATTGAATCACATTAAAATTGCCAATAATGGGAAAATGACATTAAAATTGGAGTAAAAGGAAGTCATGTGATGCACACATCAGCTTGTTAACACTGGTACACAAAGGATTTTTTTTAGGATTACGTTCATGTGACTAGATGCGGAATGGTTTCTACATACAATGCACTAATAAACGGAGCACACTAGTCTGACTCTGAGGTACAGATTTTAGGCTGAACTCCTCGCTTATTCATGAGAGAATTATCCGTATCATGGAAAAAATGCAGTTAAAAAAGGTATACAAGTGGGAATTCTTTACATTTGATTCAAGCACGTCAATCTTTTTATCAAAACAGAAATACATTAATTGATGAGGAGGCAATGACGATAACAACAAAAATGAAGAAGTGAAGTTGATCTGCCCTCAACGTAGTCTATGGCTTTTCGTGTGCAGAAACACGCTTTTTGAAGCCTGGAAAGTAAATGACGATATATGGCCATGAACAGTCTTCGAAAAAAAAAACATACACACACACACAAAAAAAAAAAAAAAAAGAAAGAAATTAAGACAGTAAAAAGTCATTTAACAACTTTTTTTGTACTGTACAAATGAAGAACAGGAAAAGATGGTTTTATGTATGAATTTTAATATACATTTTTTAACGAACTCGTACTTTATAAGCACTAGTTTATAACGAGCAAATATCACGGTCTCTTCCAGTTCGTTATAAGCGAGTTTCACTGAGTACTTGTTTTCTTCATCATCCAAATTTGCATGCTTTTCAACTAAGCAGAGAAACCAAGTTATAGTTTCGGTTCCTTATTTTAATATAAATGAATTGATATATTAAGAATATTTTTACTTTAAAAAAAGCAAATTATATGCACCTTTTTAATCAGATCATTAAATTCTTGCAGTAATTTCAGACTTAATTACCATTATGGATTTCAAAACAATGCATTACGGCTGATGTTACTGCATCAAATAGTGACATTTTATTATTCATATCGTATACAGTTCGAAGTACAATGACATATTGAGAGAAAGGCTTTGTTATGCGCAGAACGTGGATTTCCACTTGCGAAATGCAATCGATTTCAACTCGGTCAATGCCAAACATGTCACGAGAAAATATCAAACATCCGTTTTGATGAACTATCTACAGTCATGTCAAGATAAAATAAATCTTTTCCTTTTTTTTTTTTAAGTGAAACTTTTTATGCGAGTGCTTTGAAATTCTGACCACAACATTTTGTGTGACGGGGATGCCGTAGATGTTTTTTAATTGTTGCCAAAAACAGCAAAAAAAAAAAAAAAAAAACAACAATTCTAAAGTTAATACACTTCCGCTTTTCAATTGTTGCTAAAATAATAAAAAATATTAGTAATTATGAAGTTAGTATTGACAATAAATTTAATAAATAATTTCAAGGTTGAACTTAAACAAGCATCTATTTGTGAACTTTAAAATTTTTAAATTTTTAATTCAGGTTTTGAAGATTTGCTTTAATAAACCTAGTTTGTAATTTTTTATTATTAAATTCAACTTTGTAATTAATATTATTGTTCACTGTTTTCGGCAAACAATTATAAAGCGGACATCAAGTATTGTTTTGTTTTCTCGTTGTTTATAATCTATTTTTTTTCTTAAATTATTTAATTTTGTTGTGAATACGCCTAAGTAAGGCGCAGAAAAAAACACCATGTTGTAAGAGAAAACTGCGTATGAAGAACAGTTCAAAATGTCAAAAAAAAAAAACTTCTATTCTGTGATGAGTGTTAATGAGACACATTTTTTTTTTTCAAAATCAAGCGTATTGTTTTAATTTGAAATCTTCTGACGATATTACTTTTAGCACATTTTTGAGAACATTGCGCTTATTGTTCATGATTCAAGATTTGCACATCCGGTATGCAATAAAATAATAACATTTACCATGAACTATGTATTGCATTTACAACGTCATTTTGGCGCCTTACGTCACACACATTGCCAAACAAATAGTGTACGCTGTCAATGTAAGTAATCACTTTTATGTCGATCGTATCCTAAATCAACGCAAGAAAAATAAAGTACACGTTTTATTACAGTGCAAAAAAAAAAAAAAAAAAAAAATCACGAAAGTTTTACAGAATATTTAGAGCATTTTCTTTTTTAGTTTTAAAATCAAATTTTGATGAATTTTCACAACAATTTTGTTTTATGTATTTTACAACAAATCTGGAAATAGGTCATTGCTCATAATTAACGTAAATTAATCACGTTTTAGAAATGGATTCTCCATTTATCAAGCAAGTATCAATGGAGGGATTTCTACCATAATCTTACTAATTATTGTGATTTTCATTTAGTTATAACATGCTTTAAATATCACTGATCATCTAAACTTGAACATTGAGTGCCTTTTCAAGTCTAATTCCTCATACTTCACATTTCGTCATGACTCGTCACAGCAGTTAGACCTATAAAAATATTTAAAATGATGCAGTTGCTATCATTGGACCACTAGGTGTTTTCATGAATGGAGAACCTGACAAAATATTTCATTCATGGAAAATCTCAAATATTGCTGTAACTTCAACTCATTTACCTTTGAAAATTGCTCAACAGTTTTAAAATAAACATGACAATAAAAAAATAATCTCAGAAATTCAGGAAAACTCTTATACTTTATTATAATTTCAAGGCAATTTTTTATAAAATTGATTAAAATTTTAAAACATAATAATAGTTTCAAAAACTTTTGCTGCTCCAAAAAAATGTAAAAAATAGTAAAATATTATGTCCAGTAGACAAGTGAAAGAATGTAACGTGCTACAGTAGCTTACAGAAATGTTCATGAACCT
Source organism: Uloborus diversus (assembly GCF_026930045.1). NCBI lineage: Eukaryota > Metazoa > Arthropoda > Arachnida > Araneae > Uloboridae > Uloborus > Uloborus diversus. The sequence goes on along the minus strand of NC_072739.1, from coordinate 96,653,945 downwards.
TAACGAAGTCTGCCGACAATATAGAGTCATGAAAGCAACTTTAAACAGTCGCATGGAAGATAAAAATCGTTTTTTTGTTACCTTAGTCACTCATTAGAAATTTAAGAGGTAAACCCTCCGAAATAGGAATATGCGTAGTGAATCATATTTTGAAACTAAAGAAGAAGTTTTTGGAATTACTTCCGAAAAATTGGGGGCCCTTCAAGAGACGTGTGGGACACGTGTAGTCTGTCCTATGTATACCAATCCACACTGAGAGAAAATTCTATTTTTCGACTGAATTTTTGACAGGAAATATTTCGACTGCATTTTTACATATGATTACATAGTTCTATTTCTAACATGATAATTGAAAGCAAGCTTTTTTCTATAATATTGTTTACAGTATGTCATTTTTACTTTTCAAAAGTTTCACCAGGCTGGCAATATCTAAACAGAAAGTAAATTGCTACTGTCTCACTGTTCTCTCTGTCTCAATATACCCTCTTCTCCCCTGCATCAATTCTCAAAAAACTTCAAAATTTTTATATTTTGGGTATCAGAATTTTGATTATATGTATTTTTAAATACCTGTTTGTGTTTAAGTAATGTTTTAGGGTAACGGCACCAATAACAGTGAAGGGTCCAGTAACACACAGTCGTGAGTTTGGATTTAAATAATAAGAATGTTAGGTGGGTAAAACTGATGCACTGTAAAAAAAATCTGTAAAATTTACGGAAAAAAACTGTCAGCCAGGAGGCCAGTTTTCTTCCGTTTATTTTACAGAAATCTTCCGTATTTTTATTATTTATTCAAGCTGATTTATTATTTTATGAAGATTAAAAAATGAAACTATACTTTTATAAATACATTTCAATATTTACTATACTACTACGAAATACATGTACACAAAGGTAAATTTCCGAATATGCCTCTGTAACAAATGACAAAAGAACATAATAATAAAATATTGATTAGGATACAATGAAATGGAAGTTGCAAATGATTTAAAACTTACTCGCTTTAAATAAACATAAGATCAAAAAACTCGAGCACGAGAACCAAAATCCAAACAGGCGGGCGAAATTTCGAAGAAAAACAAAGTACGCGGTGAGGCGATGGTAACAGTTAACGCTTATAACCGGTTACAGATTCAAAAAAACAGAGAAATCCTGTATTTTATTACGAACAGTTTTTTTCTGTAAAAAATACGGATAACTTCTTCAAAATTTACAGTTTTTTTTTTACAGTGTGTGTGTTGCTGCAACCTATGAATACGGTGCAACCAGCTAGTGTTATCAGAGTAAGTTTTATGAGCCAGTTGGGATTTACAAGGCAGTGGTGGGGGTTATAAACAGCCACCATGAGGTCAGCCGGTGTTTCATGTTCATTTGAATTTGACAAGGCTTTAGTTATAAAAATAAAGAACGTTTGCACATTTTGAAGAGAAAATGGGAATTTTGTCTATGACTTATCCTTTTTTCATCCTATCTGTTACTGGATATCATCAGATTTGTCGGTGTCTGTTACTGGGTTTCGGACCTTTTTTCGAAACTGAGCAAATAAAAATACAATTAACTAATTCAGAGAATCCAGAAGCAGCCAAACGTTAGCTAAGATGTAGCTGCATGATAGAAAAGTAGTTTAAAAAGTTTAAGTATATTAAAAGACTCTAAAGAAAATTGAGTTAACCTGAGAGCGATGTCATGACCATGTCTGTTACTGGTGCCGTTACCCTTAATGTCTTTCCGAAATTTTCCATTTTATTTTGATTTTTTTTAACTTCAAATGAGCGACTCTTATTCAGTCGTTCAAATTAGATGACCTGCAAATGGCGCTCTCTGAAAATTACAGAAAACTGATTTATTACCCGGTTTTTGAGCTAGAGTAAAATACCAACAGCATGTTGCTATGTTAGTTCAGTTTTATTTTCCATCTTATATGACAGTATATCGTAGCTACGTAGAACCGGTCCTCTGAGGCAAAACTAACAGAGGTAGCAACGAAAATAGCTGTGCAGTTAAAGTAACTAGTTAAAACAAGTTATGTTTGTTACCTTTAAAAAAAAAATTACAGTAAAAACGGTTTCTTGTAAATCGAAAACGTATGTAAGCACAAAAATTTATGCCACTTTTACAGCAAGTTTCATTTGCTGCTTTGGCAAAACAAAGTAAAAATTGATAATGTTCATGCTTTTGATTTGAAAGCAATTTATTCTAACAAATTTTGATTGATATTCGTATACACGCACGCATAACAACTTAGTAAAAACAATGAGATTGAAAGTTATTAAAAAATAAACATGATGTTTCAAACATCATTAAATTTCCATTATGAAAACGAAGTTGAGTAGTCCGGCTGGAAAAACTATCACTATTTTCATTTTTACTATTATGAACTATATATGTTTTCAGAAAGATTATGTAATGCTTTAAAAATATTAAAATCTGTTGGGATAGTAAATGTAAATTAAAATACACTTGTATTAAACTGCATTAACAAACTATTTATTGTAGTTTATATCACGGTTTTTAAATTGTTGTTTTATTTTATAATAAGTTTCTCTTTAGATTTATGTAATTATCGATATTACTTTTTGATGATTTAATAATTTGTTCAATATATCTCACATTGCGTATATCTTTCTTTTTCGATTTCCCAAGAAAGATTCATTTCTTTATCGAATTGCATTAGATTTAACCACTTTTGTCAATAATTAAAATTATCTATTTCTGAACTGTTTAGTGGAAACATTTCCTGAGATACCAACAGTGATCAGTAGTGATATACTTATAGTACAAACAGAAAATGGACCATAAGCTTAAAACTGTTTTATCTGTATCTATTGATCTATGCATTCAATGATTATTTTATTTAAATAATAAAAATATAAAAATATCATCAAACAGGCAATTACTTCGTTCAAATGTAGAAACAAATTTCACTCGTCATATCTTGACGAGCGATTTTCTAGTTGATAATAATAATAATAAGTATTATTATTATTATTTTACTAGAAAATCGCCAGTCAAGGTATGTCGGGAGAAAATTGCTTCTAGATTTGAATGAAGCTATTGCCTGTTTGGTGTTATTTTGAAAGTTGAAATTTTAACCCTAAACAGCAGTGCATAGCGTACATTGCTGACCACTTTTCCCTTTCTTCATTCGTCTCAAATGTCATAGTTTTATCGCTAAAACAGTTAAGTTACTGGATCCAGTTCAGCCTTGTCACAATTAAGCCTTTCCCTGCCTTTTAAACATTACCAAAATACATCATCAAGTTTTCATGCCTTGGCGCGAGTTTCATTGTTGGTGACGTCAGGGCTACTCGATCATTCGCTATTATATATATGAGGATAAAGTAAGTAATTTCCCATGAAAAGAGTGCCTGAACTTTTCAAAAAAAGTTTGTACAAATTCTTCGACAAAACCGTAAGGGTCACAATTTTTATAATAAAAGAAACGAAAAAATAACTTAATACAAACGACTTTTGTAAATTTTTGTCCTTGAAATACTAGAGCTATACGCCTTTTTTTATTTTAGAAAGACAGGAAAAACACAATCGATTTGATGTTATTTTACAAGTATTTTTTTACTACTTTTTGATAAAAAATTTTTTGACATTGAAGCTGTCAATGATTTATTTTGTAAATTTGGAGTGACGAACACCTTCGTCAGATATCAGTATATTAAGAAACGAACTTAATCCTCTTCCAAGAAAGAACATATTAAAAACAAAAATGCCCGTCTTGAAATGGGATGAAAGTGTAAAGCACTGAAAGTTAATTACCAAAAGTTTCTTTTTTGACATGTTGCGAGCAACAAACTGGCGAGTTTTTCACACAAAGAAAAACAGAATAATTTATAAATGCATGTTGTCTATGTCGCATTTTGCCGATAACAGTAATTAGAGCTTTTAGCACGGATGGATGAAACTTTTAAAATGCATTCATTTTATCTTTTAATTTTTTTCTCGGTTTTACAACTGATGATCATTATGGAAGGTTTATTTTTTTTCTCTTTTCTTTGAATATTTTTTATTTTTGGTGGAATAGATAAAGGAGAGCACACTCAAAATATTTATTTATTTATTTTCTTAGTTCAAGAGATAGTTTAATGTTTTTCAAAATGCAATGAGATGTTGTAAAGTAGTTGAAGAAGCAAAGGAATTTTTACATTAGTTGTTTAAGGTTTCATCTGCCTTGAGTCAAAATAAGTAAGATGCATAAACAAAACAAAATGTACAGGGTGTTTATAAAATTCTGCACTGATAGATAAAATTTATTTAAAAAAAAACACACTTTAATTTCAACATAATTCCTTTTTGTTTTGATTCTTATCTCAAAACGCTTTTTTATAACGGAAATACTCTCGTGCACCTTTTGCAGTTCTGAGCAAATTAAGACGATTTTCAACTTTTTAACTGAACACTAGTGCGGCCAAAATTTCCCTTCTAGGAGGTTAATGCTTGGTCACAATGAATATTAACTGCCACATTAGGATTGGAAATATGTGTTAAAATCAAAGGCTCCGGAGAATTGTCTCTCAAAACTACCTTCATTTTGAAAATTACAATACATAATAAAATAATATTGTATTTTATAATAAAACTTGTATTGAAACTTTTTTTTGGAAATGAAATTGTTCCTTAATTTGTTTTTCATGGAGGAAAATGAAAAACGAAATATTTACCGAAAGAAATATGTTCTATTCAATTAAAAAAAATTTAACAAATTAATGAGCAAATAAAAGGATAGTTCAATAAATGAAACGATAATGAAACAATAAACCAATAAATTAATTAATTACATGCATCAGTTGCCAAATCGATTAACTCCACTTTTAAAAAAAAATCCTCATTTCTGCTTTAATAGTGCTTAATCAATGCTTAGAATGTGAATTTATATTAAACTTTTTCAGTACATTTCTGATCCTGCGATAGCAGACAATGTAACATGAGGGCCCATTCAGTCCTATGGATAACACTATCTTCTTCCTCACTTTTCTTGATTTTTTGTTTTATATTGATTTTTTGTTGTTAATCGTTTGGTAAGCGAAGCATCCATATTAATACACGAGAAAAGATTAAAGGCTGTATAGAATAGTGCATGGATAAGAATATAAGTGAATGAATGATGTCATATAACAGAATTATTAAATTAAGGAACGTAAATTGATTATTGAATAAATGAATTCGTTAGTCAAGATTTATATCAACATTACACGAATTTAATTTGTAGTACCAGATTCCGCATACTTAAACGAGTAAAAAAACATTCTTCAAACAAATTTAGTTATTTAAATAATCAAGGTACATCATTTTAAAATTTGACGCTAGTTTTCTTGTCATTCTCCTGGGCTCGGAATGAGTTTAATTATAACAGATTAGAAAAAGGAATTTTTAATCTGCTGTACTACAACACTGTTTTTTTTATCACCATTTTGTTGGATTCCTTAAGTATTTTGTTAATATAATCTGTCTGCCGTTCTAACTGAAATTTTGAAATTCAAGAATGGGTATGCAACATTTTTGATGTCACTCTCCTGGACACCATTTTTGTTTTAAATAAAAGAAAAAAAATTTTTGCTCATAGTGCGTAGTTGAATTAAGAGATTATAATAGAAAGTAACGTTATTTAGCTTAATTATAATCCTAAGCTTACGTAACAGGCAAGTTACAAGGAAAATGTCATTCTCCTGGCGCGGGAAAAAAAATCATTCTCCTAGCGCCAAAAAAAGAAGAAAAAAAAAATCCCTCTCCTAATATTATTCGTACCGCATTGGTAATACCCTTAGTAGAATATAATTTATTTCCAACCAGTGGTACCCGCACGGCTTTGCCCTTAATTGAAAACTAAAAGGTCATTTGGTTCGCCTGTATATTTACAAAGAATGGATGACGAGTTTCTCGCCAATTTGCTATGTTCATTTGCTCGCCAATGTTACGGTTCCACGTTAGGATGATTTCGTAATTTAATCTTCCACGTTGTGACAATTTGTTCGGTAAAATTTTCTTAAAATTGGAATTGAAAAAGAACAAAATCGAATTTTCGAAAAATCCTTCGAGGTGCAAACCCCCATGCTACAAACTAACTTTTTGCCAAATTTCATGAAAATCGGCCGAACGGTTTAGGCGCTATACGCGTCACAGACATCTAGACAGACAGACACAGATCCAGATATCCAGACAGATTTTCAGCTTTATTATTAGTAAAGATACATGTCAGAAAATAAGATTAAGAATAAAAAAGCTGAATTTGGCAAACGATAAATAAAAAATCTAGCTGTAGAAAAGTTTTAATTATTTAATCTTTTTTTTTTTCAAAATAATCTTCCAAAAAGATATTTGTTGGTTACACATTTTTTAATTTTAATGTTGCTCGAATAGGTGAATGGAAGTTGCTTTAAATTTCTGACTTAGATTAATTACAGCCTAACTTTATAGAATTAGGTAAATACTTTTCTAAAATTGTGAATTCGAAATAACAAACAATAGAACTTAATGTGAAAATTGTTATTAATTTTGAGTTTAAAATTTTAGTACAGCAATTGATTTTTTTTTTTTTTTGTTTGCCAAAATAACTGTCCGTTATTCGGAGTGTCAGCTATCCAGAATGAATAATACGGAAAAACCTATATAAAAGAAATGGGACTCAAGGGGATGTTCGCTATTTGCGAGCTGTCTGTTAAGGGAGGTTTTCATAGATTTGTTTTCTCATGCAATAACATACTTTTTGGTTTAAGTTAATTATTTCCTTATTACTAAGCTAAATTTTTGATTACCCTTTATGAAACTTATTTGTCACTTTCCTGGAGTCCTGGTGTTAGAAAATTTGACCCCCTCCTGTTTTGAGGAATGAAGCATAGTGAAAGTGAGCTCTATTTTTCACTTAATAAGTTCCTAACAAAGAGTAAGTATATATATATTTTTAGATTTTTTGAAGAATTTTTATTTTTTAAAAAAGTGTGATAGGATAATGTCAGGGTTTGGAGAATCATCCATATCTTTTCTTTTCCCTTTGATAATTTTATTTTATAAGCTGCAATTAATGGTACAATTGAATTCCCAAAATGCATCTTGGATATTTGTTAATTTTTTTTTTTAAACATAGTAAACGATTGACATGTATTTTTTTTAATTTTTAGTCAGTTACTATGTTTTTAACAATATTTTTTCAACAAAAAAGCATCTAAAATGTATTTTGGAAAGTTAACTAAACCATTAAATTCATATTAAACTAAGGGAACAATAAACTAGGTGAAAAAATATTTTTTAAAATCTATATTTTGCATTAAATCCAACAAAGTACTTACTATTTTGCTTTAAGATGTTATTCAGTTACCCGTGGATTTGCCCCTTAATAAATTCATAGCTTATTGAGGCAGTGTGAAGCAAAGGGATTTAAATGGAGATTTTCAAGTTTTGTGTAAAACGCATATAAAGATAACGTCCTAGGTAGGCTTTTATCGAATTTTTTCTAAATCATGCTGTAGAGCAGCACCACCTACTAGTGCTACTAGTACTATCTCTTGCCCCAAGATAGAGGAAATGTTCCCTTACTATTTGTACTGGTTATCTCCAAATTTTTAATTTTGTCACTTACATCCCTTTGCTTCTCACTGCCTTATATGTGATATAAGTAGTTATGTTTTAGAAAACACAAACTTAAATTTGAGTTTTTTCTTCCTGTATTGACAAGAATTTAAGCTAAATTCCCAGAAAAAAATTCTCTTACATTGCTTCAGTAACAGTCACTCTTAATGGACCACCTTTGAGCGTCTTTGACGCCAGATGATCCTTCCTTAGAGATAGTGACAGGCTACTAAGCCTTTACTTGAAAAACTACGTGATCAGGAAAAATAATGACTGTGGATATCGCAAGACGAAATTTTTCTGATGATTGCTCTTTGCAGGAATCCCAAAAGATAAAAATAGTCCCTCCATTTTTTGCTGCTTTTGATTAATTGGGTTGCTTCCGAAAATTTTAAAAGTATTTCTTTTTGAAAGAGCATGCTTAAAAACATGGATTTTAATAGGATTGCCAACATTGGAGAAACAATTTAAGGAGCATCTGCGGTGATTTTGAGAAGCAATTTAAAATTTTACGGATCAGTTAGATATTTTGTGTAAAAATCATGAATAATAACTAAAACTACTTGTCTAAAATTGTTTTATAACTTTAATAAATCATTTTAAGCACGAGTATAAAAATTATTATTTTCAAATTAATGAAACAGCTTTAAACACTATTTCAGCCTTTGAGTACAAGCATCTTTAATTTAACATATTTAAATGTTTGTTATGATAAGATAGCAAACTTTTTACTAGTTAGCCATTTAAAAAATAATTTGACAAAGTTTAGTATTTAAAAGAAAATGTTTTAATCGGTGTGCAATTCAATTTCATTTTTTACGTTTCTGCTCATGACATCACAAGGGTTGAAATGTCATTCACTGATGCCATTAGCGCAGAGCGCAATATTTTGGCATTAGATAAAATTAAAACATTATAGCGCAAAAATACTGATGAATTTCATGTTTTTTTTAGAAAAGCTTTCATTCAAAATTCTCATTATGATTGCTGTTAATATTACTGTGTAATGGCAACCTGTTTTTCACAACAATGCGTAAACATTCATCGCCAATGGAATAGTGCGTCAAAGTACATCACTTGTCACGTCATAAAGACCACTCCTCATTTCCAAAATCGGACTTTAAAAAAATAAATAAAAAAATTACTATTGAGAAAATAAAAGTTTCTTCTGGCTCTTTTGTTTTATTTTGCTTATTCTATCAATTTCAGTTACTAAAAGTAATACTTTTGAAAGAAGGAAACAACCGCATTGTAAGCATAATTCTTTTAGTCCAAAACGTGTAGCATATAATTCAGAAGTGATGAAACAGAGAACAATGGTACAATTGACTGTTAATGAATGAAACATTTTGTGGGACGTATATGGTCCAGGTGGAAGTACAATCAATCTTTTTTTTTTTTCAAAAAAAAGAAAAAAAAAAGAAAAGAAAAAAAGACTAACATTCTACTTTAAAAATTTTTAATGAAAGTTTTGATTCATTATATGATCATCAGATTCATATCGATTATCATGATGCAGAATCAGTTAAATTGATTTGATTAATTCTTTTCAGTGATACTTTAAAAAGAGCATTCTTTATTGCCTCTACTTTATTTCATGGTAGGGTAAAGTGGGAATAGTTCAGAAATTAGTGCATATGTACAGTGTATAGTGTATGCAGAAATGTTTTTACTGAAGTACAGGGTGCGGAGAAAGTTCCCACAATTTTGTTTAAAACGGTTTTTTGGCGTTAAAATCGTATGTTGGCGATTTATTTGGCACATATTGTTTATTGGCATTAAAAGTATTTCAGGTTTAATCATTTGTTCTTTGTTTGTTCATTTAGTTAGTGAGCTATAAATCGTGAAAATGTGCGTGTTACTGTCGTTGAATTACACAAGAAGGGAATGAAAACAGCAGATATTATTCGAACGACTGGATCAAAGAGTAAAACAGTCTATGACGCTGTGTGAAACGCTACAAGGTGACTGGAGGGACTGCCGACCGTCCACGGAGTGGTCATCCAACCACTGCAACGACTCCAGCGAATGTGCAGAAAATCCGCTGTCGCATCAGTCGCAATCCAGAGCGCTCAATGCGAAAGACGGCCAAAGAACTGGAGCTCAGCGAAAAAAGCGTCCGAACCATCGTAAAAAACAAGTTGGGACTTCGTTCTTGCAAAATCAATCGCCTCCACTTCATCAATGTCACAATGAGGCAGAAAAGATAGATAAAAGCTCGACGGATGCTTCGCTTGGCCGCTGGTGCTCGCCTTTCAAAGGTTCTCTTTACCGATGAGAAGATCTTCACCATCGAGCCCACACATAACCGTCAAAATCATCGCCAACTGCTTAAGAAGGATCAGAAGAAGACCGCTGCTGAAAAAATCATCGGACACAGTCACTTTCCAGGCTCCGTAATGGTCTGGGCCGGCATTTGTGCCACTGGGAAGACACCGCTTGTTTTCATTGACATAAACGTCAAAATTAATGCTGCGAGCTATCAGCAGCGGGTTCTATGCGATGTACTGAGGCCATCGGCAACAGAACACTTTGGCCAAGATGGATTCACACTCCAACAAGATTGGGCTCCTGCGCATTCGGCCAGATCAACGATTGCCAACTGCGAAGATCTGTTCCCAGGTTTTTGGGGCAAGGATGTTTGACCCCCTAACTCACCGGACCTCAATCCGATGGATTACTCGGTGGGATCAATCTTTGAGGAAAAAATCTCGGGAAAACGATACGCCGCGGTCGACATGCTCAAAACGGCTCTGAGACGTGCCTGGAATGAGATAACGGTGAATGAGTGTGCGAGCATCGTCGGCAATTTCAGACTGCGGCTTCGTAAATGTACTGAAGCCCAAGGAGCCAATTTTGAACAATTGTTATAATTTTTTTATTTAATGTTATTATTATTGTTTCAAAAAAGAGGTTTTATTTCTTTAACTTGTTGATTTGTTGAATTATGTGTTAGTTACAGCCTATTGAAATATCTAATAAAACTGTGAGAACTTTCTCCGCACCCTGTTGTTAAATAGCGAAATTGTATATCTTAAATACTTTTAAAGGAACAATAACCAAAATAATACACAGTTTACACATTATTGAATCAAAGAAATACTTTAAATTAAGTTTAAATGTACTGAAAATTTCGAAAAAATCTATATAATCATCTCTTAGGTACAAAATATCGCCAAGCTTGACTACATTTGGCAATTTAAGTGTCAAAAATAATTCTATAAAACTGATGCCAACTTAGCTATACTTCGCCAAATTCTCGATAAGACCCATATACTTCCTAACTGTGCAATAATATCATACAACACTAAGATAAACATATCCGTACCTTCAAACAACACCAACTCAAAAACACCTCATAACTAATGGAATTATATTTCTTACCCGAAAGTTTTTACCCTAGATGCTCTACTAAACTCACTGGCCAATGAATTAGAAACCTAAGATCAATATGTTATTGGACCACCTTCTGCATGGATAACGATTCGTCTATGCATCGAGTCTACAAGCTTCTGGAGTGCATTTACATCCAGAGAATAAATACCATGCATTGAGTATGCAGCTTTTTAGATCTTGTAAATTAGATGGAAGGAGAGAATGCGTTCGAATGCATCTTTCCACCATATCCCACACATGAGTTAAGATCCGGGCTATGCGATGGCCAGCGAAGGTGTTGGAAATCAAACTGATGCTCAACGAACCAATTTTCAACACTTCTGGCACGATGTATAATGTTGAATTATAGTCCATGAAGTACTCGTATATGCCACTATCAGAATAAAAGTGCAACATTGCAGGGTGCACTTGTTCTGAAAGTACGTCTGGGTATCGCTTGGCTGTATGTTTACCCTCCAGGAACATGACAATCCAAAGTACTCCGTGCCCTCGAGGAACACCATAGCACCACTTCCATCCTAGCAGAACATACTCCATATCATGATACTCCCTCCAGACCCTGGCACAGTACGAGATAGGCAAGAGGCTTCTCTCAAAGGTTTCTAATTACCTGGCTAATGAGTGTTTAAGTCTATACTAAAAGTAAAAAGTTTTTGACAGTTCTTAATGACTTTAGGGAACACATGACATCAGCAGTTTATTTTTACATACCACTCGCACGGAGCAGAAACACATACTTAGTAAACATTTAACTTCGTTCCAGTTTCTAAAATTAAAGAAAAAAAATCTACTCATCATAATCTAGGTCTCCAAAAAAGGATTTAACAAAATATCTTGTTTAAAAAAAAAAAAAAAATTGGTGTTTTGAACGAATCTTCACTTTTTTCCCCTAGGGGCCGACTTTCAGCCACTTTGCTCACTGTAAGCTTTTAGTGAGACAGCTTTGTCTATGTAATTTCCGAAAACTAATCCGAAGAAGTTTTGCGTTTTGATATAGAAAGATAATTAGTTCAAAAAAAAAAAAAAAAACACTTAATAAATCATACAATGCATGTATTTTTTAGCAAAACTAAAACATTTTTAGAATTTTCAAAAAGCGATAAACCTTTATTGATTTATCTTTGTTCTTAACCAAATTTTCTCCTAGTGTTACACATTTTACTACAGTAGTTTCCTCGAGAAACACTTGGAACAATTGCTCGAATAGCAAATCAATAAACTGATACTGTACTCCAGCAATAGCCGCACAAAAGATAAGAGCCTCATCACCATTTCGGACAACTTTCTACATGGACACGTGAAGCGAGCAACCATTTGCAAGTTTAAAGATTTATGCTTGCAATGTGGTAAACGAAGTTTTTCAGCATTCTATTTCAGAAAATGAGCGGATCATTTGTACAGGAGCAACGATAGTGCTTAAGAAGGTGCTTCAAGAAACATATTCATAAAGTAACTCTTGAACGATAAGTTGTTATTGTACTTTGCGGGTTTTTTGACATTTTATTCGCAAACTAGCGGCTCCCGCACGGCTTTGCCCGTAGTAGAAAATTAAAAGGTCATTTGGTTCGCCTTATATTTACAAATAATGGAGGATAAATTTCTCGCCAATTTGCTCCGGACTGATATCCTGACAGAGATTCAGACAAACTTTGAGCTTTATTATTAGTAAAGATCAGCTTTTTTTTTCGGGACTGCGAAGTTTTTGAAAAGTATTCTACCTTAAGACGTTTGTTTATTATCGTGTGCGTGTGTGCGTGTAGTGCTCTTTCCGGGAAAACGGTAAAGGCTTGAAAAATAAGGTTGGTTTACAAATGTAATTCTTGCTGACGATTGGCAGCAACAATGCCGAAGATTAGGTAAATTAATTAGAAAAAAAATATAATATGATTCATGTGCCACTATTTATCAATTAGAACCGGAACTTAGAGCTCCTAATTTGTATTTTTTTAATTGCAAAACTCAAGTTACTTTGCGAAAAATCTAACAATACAGTTAAAAAAAAAAAAAAAAAAAATCTGGGTTAAATATAAACATGCATTGTTGTGAAATTCGCTATGTATCTAGTCATACCATAATGTTAAAAGAATTTAAGGTTTTCTGTCACATACAGAGATAGTTATTCGTGGGATTAGACGTTAAATCGCGGATATCGCAAATTTGCAGCTGCAACTGCACTTGCGGGCGAATTTAGCTCAGCTCATTTCAAAAGTCTTGCTTAAACTAATTACAAACATTTTATCTGTTTTTAAATCGCTACAAAGACCAGGTATCTACACTTATATTACATACAGTTTAAAATACATAATGTGGTATATTTGTGATGAATGCATTAATTAAGAAAATAAGCAAAACAATAAATATTAAAATACCATTTTTCGCTTTCAATTATAAAGCATACGTTAAATGTATCAACTTCATATACGTCCAGTTTCAAATAATGTATCACGCAATCGCTAAGAAAATGTTTAAATGGTTTAACCGCAGTTTCGCCGACATTTAAACGTTATTATCCCCCTTAAGTATATGGAATAGCATGACTGAAACTGAAAAACAGAGGGGAAGGAAATTTCGTCTCGGCGAAACTCGGGGGGACACCACTCTAATCGCATCCTTTAATTTGTTGCTGTGCTTGAATACAAACAAACAGAATGGAATCTTAAAACAGAAAGGCCTTTGAGCTAAGTTCGGGCGCAAGCGCTGTTTCATGGCAAATTTGTGTTATTCGCGATTTAACGTCTAATGTTCGTGGATAGAAATTATCTCTTTAAAGTAAAAAATGAACTCAGCACACCTCAAAACGTTCGAATCCGTCAAAATCCGAAAATTTAAAATTTTCACAAATTCAATACTTTCTTCTATATATCAGATATAGAAGAAAGTAATAAAAGTAAGATTTCAAAGAAATTCTGGAAGGAAGTCTGTGGCGGGCCTGCGTGAAGGAGACCCCATAGCACCTACAACGTTGAAATTTTGTACAAAATTACATTGAACCCCGGTGGTTTGCACTTGGGTTTTTTTTTAATTTGAAGTAGTTTTTTGTAATTAGTTTTTTTAAATTAAATTTCGCGTAAATTACATATTAAAGGGAGAAAAAACTACTTGCATATATTAATATTATAATTCGTTGGAAAGGGCAGAATTTTCCGCGTTCTACGCAATTTGTTGCAATGCTTTAACATAATACGGCGAGAGTTATTTGCGTTTTTAGCTCGAACATTTTTAGGCTTAGCTAAATTTTAGGCACTACTTTCTTCATTAAATCTATCCTGCGAATTGTCCCGCTGTTTTCTTTTTGACACCACTGGAAAGAGCAGCTTTTTTTACTCCAGATCTAACTCGACCTTAGGTCGTAAAACTAAGCTTTTATCTCCAAAAGAAAAAAAGTTACAAGTCGTTCAAAATCAAGTTCGAATAATCTCATCTCAATTAAAATTATTGATGTTTCATTTAGCGTTGCCATTGTTTACGTCTTTTCGATTCACTTGTCTCTTATTTCTTATTCAAACTTTAAGGGTTTCGATTTTAATGAAAAATCTTAGGCTCAACTCAATTTAAGCCCCGAGCTAAAGAGCAAAATATATTACTGAACTATATTTTCAAACGTACACAACTGCAGTTTTGTAATGCTCAGGGGCCTCTTAGCCCTTATCGCTCTGTAAGTTGGTACAAGTTGTTTTGAAATCCGGAGAAGGGGTGCTTTTTGTTCTAAAGGGAGTTCATAATGTGTTTCTAATCTGTTTCTTTCTAATTGACGATTTAAATCTTTGCGAATCAAATAGGATTGAGGAGCAATCTTGGGGGGTTGGTGAGCGCTAGCGAGCAGAGCGCAGGGCCCCCTAGTATTAAAAAAAAATCATAAAGTTTTGGAAGATATATCTAGTGGAATCTTAGAAATCCGAGCCACGGAGTTTCCAAATTCGGGAAAATCCAAACATTTTGTAATGTGAAAAAATAAAACTATATTTGAAAAAAAAAAAAAAAAAACAATGACTGCGAATTAAAAGCTAAGTTATTTTTTTAATGGCAGCTTATTCCAGCAAACGTTTGAGTACAATAATCTTGAAGTAAGCACTATAACTTATTATGTAAAACTAAATTTGATAATCTTTTGGTGACGTAATGATGAATCGGATTGACGACGCGAACTAGCACCAGTGACTCACAACGATACTCCTGCTACTATAACATACATGACGCAATAATCACTCGAGCTTTATCACCGGTAAAATTACTGGAATCGGAGCAAAGTATGCGTTCATATCCATTTATCTTATACTGGTTTTTCATCAAACGTAACAAAAGACATTCTTGTCCTTTTTCTATGGAATGGTTCTGTGACTTTACCCTAACAGATGAAACTCGTGTATAGCCCACAAACAGATGACCTTTGTCAATCTTTTGAGAAAACGAGTCCATTTCTCTAAAATAGGTAAAGAAAGAAGAAAGTACGGGTGTCATATTTTCGAGTTTAGCGACATTTTGGCGATATGAAAGAGAAATACGCTCCTAATACATTTTCGTTGTGTGATTCTTTAGACCTTATATCTTTAAAATGCAGCAATAACTGCATTGAATTGGCGAAAAAGTAATAATGAAAAGCTTTGTATTCTTTATTGCAACCCTACTCTCGACAATTTTCAATATAATTCAAATAAATTGGAGCAGGCGTTGTTGTCTCTGAGATGTGGCTTCTCAAAGAGGTTAAACCAAGACCCACCCACTTACGAAGGATGTAACCTGTTGCTACATCTGCCTCTTGAAATGTTTCACACCTTTGGCCAATTTCTTAAACTCCAAGGTGATGCATTCAAGCTCTACAACCAATTACGCATTTTCAAATTTCGTTCTTCAACTTTCCTCTCCGTATCGCCCCTTTACGAAAATGGACATTTCTGAAACAAGTCGGGGCCAAGGGTCAACTCTTCACAGTCAGACTTTACCAGTTTCTATCATAGCTCAATCAAAAAATCACGTTACGCTGCATGAAAGCATCTTTTAATGAAAGAATCAATAACAGCCAATCAGTAAGCTTTAGCTTTAGATCATCTTGAAAAACATTTTGTACAACCAAACTTGAGGACAGAAAAAAACGAAAAAATCTTTCGTTGCTGCCGCAGTTAAGTAAACGATGCTGCAAAAATCTCAATGAAACATAGTTAAAGGATTGAGTGTTTTTTGTTCAAATATTTAGATATATAGAATGGTATATATATATAAGATGAAAATTTCTATCTTCTCTTCCAAGTGCAATCTAAAAACATTGTCAAGATTAATATATATATATATATATATATATATATATATATATATATATATATATATATATATATATATATATATATATATATATTTTTTTTTTTTTTTTTTTTTTTTTTTTTTTTTTTGAGGCCTAGAAGTTTTACTTAAAAAGCCACTTCACAATGATTTTAAACAACTAATATTTTTAAAAATGTTACCGTTTTAATAAACTGTGTTTTAACTACGCATATAAAAAAAGTAATTCCACTTGAAATTTTTGATTTGCTTTTGAGGTTGAAAAGAAAATGGCTTTTAAGCCAAATGCTCACACGTCACACAAAAGCTGAACATCTTATTCAAATCTCCAAAGTTATTCTTAAGATGAATCTACAAAAATGAAAAATATCGTTTGTATCTAAAACTACTTAAATGTTTCGAGAAAAGTTGAAGAAACGCGATATTGTATTGCTTATGAAACTGTAAATGAAATGTTTAAGCTTGAAAAATGGTGGGGAAAGATTTAAGTCATACATTAGAAAACGAATGTTATAAAGTCTATATTTAGGAAGATACTAGTGAAAATTTTTGGTGGTTTATAAATATACCTCTTGACCAACGTTACATAAGTGCTCAAAAATTAAATATTTATTTGTTATTCTTCCCACGAACACGAATGAATTTGTAGCAGTAGATGCTTTTCAGCTTTATAATGAAAAATATTTATTGTAAAAAACACGTATCAGTTTAATTCCTCAAGATATGCTGAAAAAAATATTTTTTTTAGATATACTGAAGACGCAGAAAATTCAACAACGTGTTAATAAAGACATTCACCAGCAAGTCCGTTAAATGTCTTGCACATTTGTTGGCGATTATAAAGGTGCATTTTTCTCACAGCTTTTCAGCATTGCACCTGCAAATGGTCCACACATTTGTATTTTAAGTAATCACGCCGAAAAGGGTGCCTTGACCTTGGGTACGATCGCAACTTGTTATAATCAAAAAAAAGTAGCGTTATTGTGAGAAGTCCTGGTTAAGTTCTTTCGGAGAATTATTATGATTAATATTATTTAGCTGAAATTCCCAGTAAGTTTCCGTCCCAGGTCATTAGAACGGAATTTGGGCTGACAAACGCACAAAGCAAGATATACCATTACCCTATTTCATATGCCAACTTCCAAATTTTTATTTAAAATTATTATGAATTAATTCATTTCTGAGGGTTTTTTTTTTCGTTTTCAGCGAAATTTACAAAAAAGGATTTAGGGCCATTCCTCGGAAAACGGTCAGTTTTTTCCGCACTTGATGCCTTATATATTTCATTAAAAATAATACTTTAAAATATTAATTAGCAAAATTTTTCTGCTTAACAAATTACAAACATATGTGTGATTTCTTAAGCAAAAAATTTCGTCATTCGCAACTCTAACAAACTATAGGGGACGATGCAGTCACTGTCTAATGGCGGATGAAAAAACTAAAACAAACGCGCCGTAATGTATAAATTGCTTCTAAACTTAGGAAATGACAGAAATTTTTGTTCGCATGTATGATTTTTTGTCCTTTATTCATTTGAAAAGTTTTTTCAAAGTCTTTTGGTTATTCTGACCCATGTAGAAAGAGATGAGAAATCAAAAAGTATTTCGAAAGTAAACAATTAATGCAGAACACACAGTAAGTTGTTCTGAAACAGCCATTTTCTCAATGTTGAATTCGGTATTCATTAGTTTTTGGTTCGCTTCGAACAGCATTTTCATTTTGTACTGTTTTTTCTATACATTAGTACATATTATGTCCAGTTTCGTGACATTTCCGGCATTTGTTGGAATTTTTGTGACATTTCCGGGATTTGTTGACATTTTTGTCACATAGTGCATTTACGTGACAGACTGCCAAGAGTAACATTTAACTCTAGATAATATATTTCTATGACTATATGATTGGATATCAAAAGAAATCATCATGCATTTAATTCATTCGTCATGGAAATGATTTAACTGACATGCGAAATCTTGTCAAGATACATTATTTTTTCACACAATACTAAAACCATAACCCTATAAACAGATTTTTGGCGAAACTCTTCCACCGATAATGACAGGCGCGATATTTTAGCGATAAAAGTTCCAAGCCTATTTTTTATTGTTCAAATTCTTAACGTTCTTTCTGGATTTTTCAATCTGTTCTGCGATAAATATTTTCAAGAAAATTTATTTGCATACTGTCCATTTCAGTTGGATGCTATAGTAACAAGGTTATTTAAATCATTTAAATGTAATTAGGTTAAGAAAAATCAGTAATTTTTCAGCATGGTGTCCAGTCAATGTTGTTAAGTCTGCTTTTTTTTCATCGAATTGAAAAACTGATATTTATTCAAATTCACTCAGTACAAGATAAATAAAATGTGTACTGACAGTTTATATCAGATATTTTTGATGTTACGCTGTTGTTGATGACGATTCCAAATTATGAATTACACAAATAAGAAAATGCACATAGCAAACTGTTTGTTTTGCCCAAAATAAACACGTGGAACGCAATGTTTTAGTTTTTTCGGCAGTTTTGTAAATCACCGCAAGGTAGCGTATTCGAGCTCTGGAGTTGCGAATTACTGTCTGAACACGTATTGTATGGAGAGGCAAACATCTGGTTTAAAAGCGGAAATAGACGTATCTATTAGTTTTTAGGGATGTTAGCGTTTGCAGATGTATGCTAGCCTCTAAATTAAGCACAGTTTAATTCATTTGTGTAGAACACGCGCATCAGATTTTTGTTTATCTCCATCATTCATCTATAGACTCGTCTTAGCTGGACGTTTGCCAATTCGAAACAATCCATGGTAGAACAGACTCCCTTAAAACTATTACTTTTAATGAAATATATGAAGTGTCACGTGCTGGACAAAGAGTTGACCTTTTTTTTTTGTGGAATGACCCTATAAAGCCTTCTTGTAAAACTTTACTTTCTTTTTTTTTTGGTTTAAAATATTTTTTATAGGAAAAAAGCAAAACATATGCCTAACTTTTTCTTTCTTTTTTTTTTTTTTTTGAGAAAACTAAAATATTTTTATGAATAAATGGTGCTATATCTTTAACAAGTTGAAACGATTATATGAATACTAAAATAAATATCAGTATATAACTTTTTCAAAAAATGAACTTACATCATACGCTTTGATATTTTTCAAGCTTACTTAATCAAAATCTATGAATTGAAAAGTAAGAGTTAACAAAGTGTTTTGCTAGGGAAAAAAGACGCTAAACACATTTTATCTCTAGAATTCTAGTATTATCTTTTTTCTAAACTACTTTGTCCTAAAAGCTTGGGTTTATCACACGATCTTATCTGAGCGAAAATTACCAAAGTAGTCAAGTAGAAAATTGGCTTCTTTTGTTGATAATAAAAGTAACTAAGTAAAAATGAGATTCTTTCAAGATATAGAGTTTAAGTTTAGTAGAAAATCTGATTTCAGAAAAGATAACGTTGTATCTCTTAGAACTTAATTAATTATAAAGACTATTAGGATTAAGAATTCTCATTAAAGTTTATTTATTTGTATTTTTTTGCCAACGCAACTAATGGGGCTCTGTCAATTCTCAATTCAAATTTTTCAAACATTTTTCGTTGTTATATTTTTTCAATGATGCGTGAAGAAATAGTAAATAAACTTCTGTTTCGTTATGCTACACTTCATTTGCTAAAGATATATAATTAAATTTAAGCTCTTTATTTTCCCAGAAGTAATTGAAAACAAAAAAATGTCCTGGTAACAAAAATCAAACTATTTACTAATGTTGCGATATCGACTTAGATTTTATGGAACCAAAGGCTGATTATTATGATGGAGGGAGGGGGGGGGGAACAATTCTTGGTCCATGAAGAAATTTGAAATTAAGACTCAAAGTTCACTTTTAATAGCATCAAAATTGGAGAAAATATTTTAATTTGTAAGCTAGAAGTATCTAATTAATAACATTTTATTAAAAAAAAAGAAAAGAAAAAAAAATATGATTGGGGAATGCGCTTAAATAAACAAAACGTTTAATGAAGCTTTTGATTCCTCTTTATCGTTTCAGAAAACTTCCTTTTTCAATTTTAGAATTTCTCATCTGTAATTTCCACTATTGTTATGCAAAATTAAAATGAAGCAAAAAAAAAAAATCCTTTTTTTCTTTCTAGCTTGAAATCTAACTAATATGAAATTTTGGGTGATGCAAAAGTTAGGACCAACTTTGAAAATGAACAATTCGAAAACGAATGAAGATAAAAAGATGCAGTTTGTACTGAACGAATCGGAAAGAAGTTGGGTTTTGTGAGGCAACAAGCCAAAAATAGTTCTGTTGGCGACCAACAGATGGCGCTGTTGGATTTCTGAACTAGGATCATGCAGAGCAACACAATAAAAAAAGGAGCAACAGCAGCAGGTAATAGTAGTCGAAGCTAATATACATCGAAATGCTGTCCATAGTTGAGAAAGCTCGTTCAGTTAAACTGTATTGTAAGAATTATGGGGAAATTAACAGCTGTTGGTCGAAAACAGAACTATTTTTGTTTCATTGCCACACAAAATTCGGCTTTTTTTCAATTGGTTTAGAGCAAACCGCATCTTTTTATATTCATTCGTTTTCGAATTATTCATTTTTATAGTTGGTCCTGACGTTTGGATCACCCTGTATTTTAGAAATAGAAGTAATGCAGCAATAGCGTCACAACTAACGGATTAGGAGTCGCTGCTCCTTTGCTTTCTAAGATTATTTATCTTTCTAAAAACATTTCCTTTATCTAAAAATATTATTTGAAGATACAGAATTCTCTTTAATTTAGGAAAACCGCAATATAGTTTATCTTCACAACTGTTTGATATCTTGTTCTCCAGAGAGTTTCTGAAGTCAATTTCTCCAATGAAGCAATGTTCAGGCAATGCTCAGAAATATTAACGTAGCAACAACAACAAAAAAAAAAAAGGATTACGGAAGCTACACTAAAATAAAGAAGTAAAATTCTTTAAAGGAATAAAGACTCCGTAACCAAAACAAGATTTAAAGTAACTAAAGAAAAACTCATTTTCTCTACTTCCCAAAATTGCCTGCAAGTTCTAGAGGCTAAAAAGTAGGTTCAAAAAAGTTTTAAGTAAAATAGAACCCTGGGAGTATAGGGCTCTTTCTCGACAAGAGTTCGTTTCTAAGGGAAATCAGTAAAATCACTCATGGAGGTAATAAAGGAAGTTCAAAGTTTGAAGAATGAGTTTGTTTTATGCCGCGCTATTTTTACTTCCTTTTACAAAAAAAAGGAAGTATTGAATTCGCGAAAACATTTTCAATAAAAAATCGACCTTAATTTCCATTTTACCCCCGAATGAATATTGAGTTTTTTCTTCTTTTTTTCGACTCGACCACACGTGGATAAGTGCCTAAAAACGTATAGACACGCGAAAAATCCATAATGACATTTAGCGAGTTAATTACAACGAATTTTCTCGTGACGTCTGTATGTACGTATGTACGTGCGTATGTGCGTATGTATGTCGCATAACTCAAGAACGGTAAGTCCTAGAAAGTTGAAATTTGGAATTTGGTACGTAGACTCCTAGTGGGGTCTAGTTGTGCTTCTCCCCTTTTGCTTGCACTCTGATGTTTCTAAAGGGGTCTTTTGCCCCTTTTTGGGGGGAAATTATTTTTAATTTCGATATAAACTCAAGTGGTGTTATAATTTGGCGGACACTTGGCGATATGTCGCCCGTCTTTTCGTCGCCAACTTGGCGACAAATTTGGCGTCTTTTTTTTTTTTTTTTTAATCTATTTCATTTTGGCTACTGTTGGTGATATTTAGAGAGTAAACTATTGAATCACATTTAAATTGCCAGTAATGGGGAAATGACATTAAATTGGAGTAAGAGGAAGTCATGTGATGCACACATTAGCTCGTTTAAATTCAGCTTATTACAATGAGAGAGGTTAAACGTCAATGTAAGAGGCTTTTAAAACCATTTTTGAGAGATAGAGGAAAATAAGACACGGTATCAAAAAATGATGAAATGAACAAAAAAACTTTTTTTTTTTAAATTTAAACTCTAAAAACATGAACAAATAGTGATTATTGATTTTTCTCTTTCACACTGTTAACTATTTCACAGATCGTTTTAATTAAAAATCAAATAAAAGCAGCAAAATTCTTGCGTTTAAAATCATTTTTCTGTTTTGATAGTGCAAGATATTATCTCTTATCATTTTTTTTTTTAATTTTGCTTTTCCTTTTACAGGCTACGGACATTTCAACCAGTTTTCAACTTCTGGTTTTAGACAAATATGACGTGTGTTTCAAGCTTCTGCTTTTTTTTATTGTTTGCTTTGATAGTGTTGCTGCCTAGCACATATTCAGGTCTAGTACATTCTCAAAGAGGTGGCACCATTCTGTCATGACGTACCTCTATCAGCGAACAAGGACGTCCATATCGGGGGTAAGTGGGGGCTCATGTCCCCCTTTGAAATTAGAACTTCCTTGCTTTTAGTGCTTTTTTCTTTGCAAAAATGTAAAATCATTTCTTCTAAAGCAATTAATGAATAAGTTATTAAAAATGTCAATTTTTAATAACTTTAATTTGTAGTGAAGTCGGTTTCTATGGGGAAAATATCCTGCTAAACCGTGGAGAAAATATCTGAGACCCCCCTTTAAAATTTTGCATATGGGCGTCCTTTTCAGCGAACAACCCTTTTTAAGAGAGTTTTGATGCCCACTTTCCCACGAGGCACCTCGGCTGTCTTCGGTGAGAAACTGCACTAGGAAATTAATTTTGCTGAGAATATTCAAAGCCGAACAAATTCTCAACGTTTTGTGAATCTTTTACCCGTCGATAATCGCACAACATGGACGTTGCCTTTAAAAACTCCATCAACTGAAGTCAAGTTTGAATCTGCGCTGTTGGCTTAAGAGGTTAACTCTTACCTACTGCGTCATGCTTTCGGTCGAGTTCGGTATGTCTTTTTGAGCAACATTAAAACAACTTGTTCATAGTCGACAACTAAGTCCGTTAATTTTCGATGTTATCATGGACAGACAAATTAGGAGCTTTTGTTTAATTAAAACAAAAATTTATCCTTGGCAACAAACTTTTTTTTTGTCTTTTTTTTCTGAAATTTCTAATATCATTATTAGTACCAGTATCCCGCTATCATGCTTTAAAAAATACAGAATACCGAAATTACACTTTTTTCCCAGTATTGTTGCAATCACTAATTGCAACAATATCAGCTTTGATTACTAAATGTCTGGAAATGTAGCAAATATTGTTTTTTTTTCAAATTCTTTTACATTTAGTAAATAATAATGAACGTCCATGCACAGAAAGACTTCAAATGCTTGTAGCGTATTTTGAATGATTATTACATTAAAAGCACTTTTGAGCACTTTCTAACACTAAAAAAAAGCATTAGAAACAATTCAAGGAGAACAACTAGAAAGAACAGTTTCTTGTTAACATCTGTCCCCGGATATATTTACTAAAATAAAGACTTTTCAATGTAGAGAATAAAAGCATCAATTATTGTCTAGACAATGTCATGTAAACATAAAGAAACGTCTCGTATTTTAGATTCAAAATAATGTCATTGGATCTGAAAGCATTCATTACTTTATCCATGAAAGAAATCACATTTTAACAATAGCATGTCTCGAAGAATAAATTTATTTGTTTGCTTGAAGCTAGCCAGAAATGTTATGCTAAATTATTTTGCACGAGTAAAATGTATTTGTTTTAAATACAATACACTATGCAGATTAAATAAATAATGATGCAATTTTTTTCCAGTTTCGTACATATAAATAAAAAATATGTTCCTTGAGAGCAAATATTTATTTTACAGTGTATGATTAAACGTAATGCCTTTATGATTTAAACCAGATATTTTCCGTGGGCAGGTGAACGGCAATATCTACAAAAATGAGTTTTCAAGATATTTGACGAAATATGTGTTGGATTCAATACTAACAATAGAAAAATGTTGAGAGTGGAAGGGTTTTTTTTTGAGCAATCAAGATTGCTTATTGCTTTTATTTGACCGTCCTTGATGACCGGTTCCTTTTTCAGAATGGACCAGGGGCCTCTGCAGCACCGCCGTCCACCGGAGGACGGAGCTGCTCCTCTGGTCCTAGCCTCCACTAGCAGCACTGTCCACCGGAATTCCCTCCTTTTAGGCGCTGGCGTCCATGTCCTGCATACACACACTCATACATACATACACGTCTACACACAAACAAGTCCTTACACACATACACACACGTAAACATTCAGGAGAAGGGACAGGCTTGTGAGGACATGTGAGCCGTTTCTAGAAACAATAGCCTCCGATGAGTAAGGTCCTGTCGCAACTCGTGATTGCGAAAAACATAATTCGAATTCAAAGTGTCAGAATTCAAATTAGATATATACACACCCATATATTTATATATTAATATCTTTTTTTTTTCTTTTTTTCGCGCATTTGTTTAAAGCGGAAACCAAAAAAGCAAGTTTGTACAAAAAAAAAAAAAAAAAAGCTAGTGTTCAATAGATGACAAAAATACAAAACAAAAATGAAAAGTGTGCAGTTACTTCTCTTTGCCTGCCCTTGACAGAATTCATTTAATTTTTATCGTAGTAAAATATTGCTTATAACGGAGGAATATTGTTTGCATTATTTCGACGTTACACGAAATATACAACAACTAGCAGTAAACAAAAATATTTTTTTTCGTGACACATTAATGTGATACATTTAATAAAATCAAAGCTGAAAGAAATGTGAGACACTGAGAAGCAAATGGAACTAAGTGGACTTTGTAAAATTTTGGGTAAAACGCAAACAAAGTTCAAATCTCAGGTAGGTAAAACAAAAAACATTTCTTTTTATAGTCAGAAGAAAAATTATAGTTTCAATAGAAACAATAATAAATTAATTTTTTTAAACTGTCACGCGTCGTGTATCAATTAACTGTAACTACAACTAATTTTATATTATGTTCATTTTTAAAATCTAGATTATTTTCTAATATTTAATAGTACAAACGTAGGTTAAACAAATTCAAAAACTTAATTTCAACAAGAATTTCCCCCAGTTTAAAATTTAAAACCTCCTGAATTGTTAGAAAAAAAAAGCAAATTCCATAATTATATTAATAAATAAAAGTAAGAACGATAGTTGCAACTAAGTTAGGTATCTTAAGTTTGTAGTTATCATGAATTGTTATTCTACCAATTCTCAACATTTATTAATGATTAGAATTTATTGTTTTTCTTTTTTAGATATTTCCGCTTGGTTCATTATTTAACTCTAAGTTTTATAAATCTTTCTCTTTTAACTCAGTTACCATATTAATCTCTCTTTGTTGTACTTTAAATGAATAATATTTATCATTCCTTAAAATTGTTTTTACCTTAAGATAACATACCCTTCATTCGCTTTCCCTTCAATACCGTCTAATTTTCACAAATTTTCTATGATTTTGTTATTAGCTACTTTCTAACACAATTTACTCATTCTTTGACGATTTGTCATCTTTTCTTTTTAAAACATAAATTAGTGATACTTTGACTAAAAGTAAACTTAGTTCCAATAGCTTCAAAAAAAAAAAAAAAAAAAAAATTCGCAAACTAAAGAAAAAATACTGCAGTCGAATTTTGAAAGAACGAAACAAGATTTTCGTGGACTAATGTCTTTTTAACGATTCAAGTCCTTCCTTAATTGGTCCTTAATTGTTTTTGGTTTAAAAAATTACATAATTAGTTCATGTTATTTTATTTTTTATCAGAAAGAAAAATACATGGAATTATTCCTTTCCTCTGAGCATGTCTTCGGACAAAAGGCTTAGAAATAATTGTATAAGGAAGCTTAAGATCGCGAAAAATGGCAACAAAAATTTTCAGGTATTGCACATTTTTTATAATAACGGAAGTGAGTAAAATTATCATAGAGTTAATATGTCTCAGAAACTTGAAAACTTGGTTCAATGTACTGTTTTGTACTTCAGCAAAAGTTTCAATTCCGATTTTTGTATATATTTTTTTCAAGTTGAAGGATATAAATAAACATGAAAAGATTTCGAAACTTGGGACATGCTTTCAGTAAATTAAACCACTGACGCTTCTGTAGCAAAAATTAGAAATAAAATTGAATCTATCCAGAGAGATACATGTGACAAGATATTTACGTTCAAAAACTTGGAAATGCGATATTGGAATGCTGTAGAGAGACATCATAATTTATTCATACCGAATGTTGCATGCTTACAAAGTTTAGGTAGCTCGAACTTGTTGACGAAAATAATAACCTTGAAGTAGACACTACTGCCAGAAAACACAACTGTGCCACTGAATTGGCAGTTATCGCTTATTAATTTATTTTTGAGCCACACTATAATCAATCAAATATTAGATAAATATAAAACTATGATGCCAAACAAACAAATGGCGTCAAACTGATAGAATGTTCAGCGTCAAAATGATATATCTGAAGTAACCTTGAAGTAGACACTACCTGCCAGAAAACACAAATGTGCCACTGAATCGGCAGTTATCGCTTATTAATTTATTTTTGAGTCACACTATAATCAATCAAATATTAGAGAAATATAAAACTATAGATGCCAAACAAACAAATGGCGTCAAACTGATAGAATGTTTAGCGTCAAATTGATATATCTGAGGTCAGTTCGTATATTTATGAATGTTATGTCTCATTGCATCCGCTGATGTAAGCGCGTAAGATTTGCACCAGTGAGATTAGTTTGAACCTTGTTTTTTTTAACTTTATTTAAAAGTAGTTTTCAGGAATCGCTACAATTTACTACTTTTTTGTATCAAACTACTCGCTACACTACTTTTTTTTTAAAGTAGTGCGCTACCCTACGAACTACTAAAAAAAATGTAGTTACTTGTAGCGCGCTACTTCCGACCACTGCTTGGCTGATGTAATTAGTTTTGATGTGTCATACCTAGTACTAAGTAATTGATAGTTGAACTTGTTACACAAGGAAGCAAAGGAAAATTATTTTTCACTTTTATGTATTTAATGACCTAGGTTATAATAAACAAACTTATTTTAATAGATATTGTATGCCTACAGCAGAGAAAATGAAATCATTATTATTATTATTATTATTATTATTTTTGATTTGTAACATGTAAGAGTATTGCTGGAAAACCATTAAAAGGAGATTTTTTACGGTGAACAAATGCAAAAGAAGAACGTGAATAAGAAAAAATATTAATGCGTAATTATTGAAAAATACTTTTCGTTTCAAGAATGCAAGCAAAGCCAAAAAAGTAAACTAATTTTTTAAATAGTGTTAGAACATTTAACGCTGCATTTTATATTAAATTTTCGTGGATTACGTGAGCGTGAAATTTATTATAGATAATTAGAAAATAAAAGTTTGCCCAACAGATGTAAAGCTTTTTGAAGAGTTAAAAGTTTTCAATATCTGATAAAACATCCACATAATGATTAATTTAATAAAAATGTGACTACGAAACCCTTAGGCATACTGTATTTGACTTATTTCCTTTTTAAAAATTTACTCATTTGACGAACCTTAAATCAGTTTTAAAAAAAGCTCATCGCCCATCATTGACACAAATGGATTAAGAGCTAAAGAATTTGATAAAAACTATGCTGTAAAATCATCAGCGTGATATGATAGATATCCGTAAGAGCGACACAATCATTTAATGCACTCCGAAAGATACATTTTGTCTAAGGCATCTGTTCCTTCTGTTACTCCAATGTCTTTTGAAGCATAAAAACAATATGACTCGGTTAATGAATCACTGACCTGAAGTATTATAAAGGAGAAGTGCTGACAACTGCAGGAAAAGGAATAACTGAAGAGACTTATTAGGAGTTTAAAAAGAAATAAAATGCTTCAGGTCTAAGATTATCTACTCGTAACTTTCATGTTATCTTCCATTTCTTTCTTTCTTTATTTGTTTTTTTTTTCAGTTTTTAACAATCTATGTTCTTTTTACTGATTTTATTTTAAGTGAAGCTCCTTGATAAAGTTATGGAATAAAATACAATATTTTATATAACTAATACTTTTAAAGTTTTCAGAGGAATATGAGTGTAAATAAATAAATATGTACACACCTTAACCTCGCTATTCGTACACAATTCGCTCTAAAGGGAGTTTGAGTGATGATTTGTACGAATTATTTTTTTTATGTAATATACATTGTAAATTGAATTAATGTGTTCCAACCACAGATGGTTGCGCATTTAATCTATGAGAAACAATAAATATTCAGTACTGTACATAAAATACACAGATAAAAATTTAACTGAACTTTTTTTTTTTGTACTCAGATGAGCTGCTGCCATAATTGGAAAGTGAAGAGAAGAAAGATAAATGTTCATGACGTTGCTGTTTGAAAGGAGGAAGGAAGGGGGTGAGGTCAGCTTTCATAAAACGTTAGGTTACAGTCCTACGGGTTTTTTTCCTTTAATCTGTCTTTCTGCATAAAATAATCGTGGTATAATTTCTTTTAAAACCAATGCAATGTTGCCTGCCTTTGACTAACAACATTGTCGTAGAACAAGTTGATTTTCTTGTTAGCCACAGCAGTGTTACGGCGCCATTTTACCAGCACTGTCTGTGTATTCTCCTGCGGAAATGTATTTAATACTTTTCTTCTCGCCGAAAGAAAGTTTTTCACTCACTTCTACTTCCTGCTACTCCCTGTGCAGTTCTTTTAGTTTTTCAAATATCAGCCAATTTCGGTGTTCTTCGACCATCTTCTTCAACGGTCGAGTGTCTGTTCGAATCGCGAAGAAAAGTACGAATGCCGGGGGTTCCACAATAGTGGCGTCACTACGAGGTGGGGGGGGGGGGGAACAGGGGGTAACCCGTCTGAGAGAGTGTGCGTAATTGCAAGTTTTTGAATTGCCTCAAAGTGTAATTGCAAGTTTTTAAAAAATATGAAGATAAAATGTATTTTCAGAATACAAATTTGAAAATTTTTCGAAGGTAAAATCCCCGGACCCTCTTATTCACACCCCACATCCGTAGAGTGCATACTATATTCAGGATTAGGTTTATATTGTCAATATTTAGAACTAGTAGTGACTTCTTCTTACACCAAAAAACTATACCCTATTATCTTCCCCTGTATTTGAGATACGTTGGAAATATTTAACGGGTCTTCAATTTCATACACCTCCGCTTTTTTGACCTCTCGACCGCCTGCACATTTGCGTTTAAGGCAAGTTATATAAAAAGCGTTCATAGTTTTTATTTGTCTTTTGTACATTAACCCACTTAAAATTTCGTTGTAAAAAAAGGTAGTAGTTTCTGAAATTTTGTGGTGACTATTAAAAATTAATTTAAAAAAGCAAATAGTCGGACGTAATTTTTACTATTTTCACTAAAATGATCCATCAACAAATGAAGTCAATCAAAAGTGGTTATAATCTTTCCCTGAATAACATAGATTTTGTAGTCAGCATTTCTGTAAATTAAAGTGGAAACTGAAATAAATAAACTTAATGTTTATTCAAAAAACTTTCGAAATCAACTCGTGAGCACTTCAGCGGCTCTTATCAATCAATTCTTATTTCCATCAAAGTGTAGTTCAAGCCATTAGAAAAACTACTGTTCATCCAACATAGTACTTGACTGAATAGAAAAGTGCATTGAAGAAAGCAGAAAATACAATGAAATGGAAATTTCATTCTCTGTTCTTAAAAAGTAATGCATACTTTTCTTTTCGGGGGTCAAGAAGGTGGAACTCCGTTTCTTTTACAGTCTTTACTAAATTTTCACTTTTTTTTTCTTCTTTTTTATTTTTTAAACGAAAGGAAACAATCAAAGAATGCATCGTCTCTTTCCCCAAAAAACCGAAGCAATTTTGAGCAAAATCGATTTTCAGAGTTTCTTGATTTTGTTACATGTGAGAGGTTTTTTTCCCGTGGGAATTAATATTTGTTCACCAACTGGAAAAGTGTTCATTTTTAAATGATTTACTTAAAAAAACATTCACTTTCAGAACGATTGTCATTGAATATAATATCAGTTCACAACAAAAATGTATTTTTTACACTATTTTTTTTTAATCATTTCAGTAGTACTTTCTGTTTCATTAAATTATACATAAAACACTGTTACGCGTGTTTTCATAAAAAAAGACTTTAAATAGGCATTCGCCAAAAGATTTTTTTAAATTTTTGTTTCGCTATTTTAACAACTTTACCACATTTTTACATTAATGTTTTCATGATAAAATTCATAAAGTTTCTAAAACAATTTCCATACAGAGCAATTCCATGTGGGATCAATCAAAGTTCTCGACCTTACCATTTCCGATTTTAATAAAGTTTTGAATGAAGGACACATACAACAAGGTAAGCAGTACTGTCAATCTTTAGATACATATTTTGAAAATTGTTTGCATAGGCCTGTAAAAAAAACGCAAAATGTGCGTAAAAAATGAGAAGTGTTCTTTCAAACGACTGTAGCTTGTTTACTAATTATAGTAGAACGAAAATTCAAAAAACATTGTAAAACTAAGAAATACATCTTATTTCCGACGACAGATTGAAATTTCAAGGTTATTCAGCGTAACTTTTGAGCTTCCGACAAAAGCTTTTGTTAGATGTCTTTTCCTCCGTAAGAACACTTATTTTGCATCGGACAAGAAGTGCATTGTAACACCGAAAAACGTGTATGCAGTAATCAGCAATTTCGTGACATTAAACATTGCTATTTCTTATTTTAACTTTACTGGGCTGGATCGAAAAGGTTGGCGGGCCTCATCCAACCCGTGTTCAGCGTTGCTATTTTATAGAACAGAACTTACAGGGTTTGTCCCAAAAGTAATGATCTTTTTTTTCAAAAAAATAGATTTATTTATCAAAAACGTAATAAAACAATACTCTTTAAAATTGTCTCCTTTTGCCTCTATACACCTTAGCCAACATATATTTCATGTATTGTAAATCCATCGGAACTCGTTTTTCGGAATGCTGTAAAGGCGTCATGGTCTTTTGGATGCAATCCAGGGTCTCCAGATGCTCTCCTTTCAGCTCCGTTTTTACCCTTGGGTACATTTTGCTATTATTGATTTCTTATTATGATATTTGTTCCTTCATTTTATGTTTGTTCACAATAAGTAAATAATGCACCTTTTACACAAAATAATAAAATATGGCAACGAAAAATTACATTTTTGAAAGTTTTTTTTGAGAAATTTCTAATACCGGTATTAGTAGCGGTATTGCGTTTTTGGTACGGTATAGCAATCCCTACTTACGAGGATTAAAACCAGTATCACGAGGCAGTCAGGGGAATTTCTTTCAAACGAATTTTGGGTACTCAAGTGTTACGGAACTACAAAAATTTGATGCCTTGCTGGCATTCCACAATCACGTATTATGGCACCCACATAAGTGCTGAGTGGTGGTGTCATGGGAAATTTTGAATTTATGTGGTATAACACGACTCTTGTCAGAAATTCAACACCCCCTCAGCGTGAGTAGCTGTTAAAACAGCACCTGGTTCCATTGAGACCCACCTTTATGCTTATTTTTGGGAGAACACTCGCATTACTTTTTGCACAATGACAGATAAACATGTTTACTTATATCACTCCTCATTAATAGTAGTCAGTGTCAGAAAGGAATCATCCTTTATTTCTATTGCGGTTCACCTACGCATCAGTTTTCATTGAAATTCAAGCGTTCATTCTTAAGACATGACAGCTGCAACCAATGAGAAAAAAATTTCATTTAAGCACTTTTTTGAATCGAATGACACTAACAAAAGAAGATGAAGAAAAAAGTAATAAGGCCAACTTCGAAGACGTAATGTGTTTTACGAATGCTTACTGTGGCAGTACAAAATGACATGCAAATGCCAAAGGATAGTGAAGTCAAGTGAAATGAGTAACTTTTAGTTAGATATCAAGGTGAAAAGAACAAGCGAGTTGGAATCTCACGTTTCTTAGCTATGGATGTGTGAACGATTTTTATCAGCGTTTACCGTTTTACGTTATTTTGAAGATTTACCGTTTGGTTGTTCTTTAAAAAAAATGTTTGAATGTGGACTGTTTCATGTGACTAAATTTCAGAACTTGCACTAAATCTATCCTTACAGAGCGGCATTGCAATTCGATACTTAACACTGTTTGCGATAGCCTTCAAAAATTTTAATTACGGAGGAAATAATTACTTTGATTTCATCTAACTCAAGTGATAAAGGGGTTTTCAAGCTTAAGGAAAAAAAAAAACATCATAATGCCAGCATACCCTGCTTCGCACCTTTTTTGTACCGAAAAAAAAAGAAAAAGAAAAAACCTTAATTTGATTTAAGAAATAAAAACTTCTTCAAAACTAAATGAACAATTATCCTCCGAAAAAAAAAGATAAATTTATTTCATTCAACTTGGGACATTACACAAAGAACTGGCCCATTACCAACTCTTGAACAATCAGTTCTCATTTCCTTGAAGTGTCCTCTGAACCATTAGGATATCCTTATGTCCTTTTAACGAAGCATCCCCGTGGAACAAAAGAGAATGAAGCGAAAGAGGGAAGACAATGAAATGGAAACTTTTCCAAAATGTTCGATAGTGTACAGAAAGACGACATTTTACGAGGTTGAGGAAGGGGTGAATCATACATTTCTTTTTCTTCGTTCTCGTGCAATGTTTTCAACGGTTTTCTCTTATATATAAGCTGTTGAGAGTAAAAGTGATGTTAGTCAGTAAAACACGATTTTGAGTAACTAATTAGTTTAGTAGATAGTACAAATACGACGCAGGTTGATTTACATATATATATATATA